>NC_056748.1:461284076-461299076 GCF_019279795.1 Protopterus annectens
GTCATCCTTCTGCACAAGGGTAGTCTGTCAGCAGACTCGGAACTACAGACCCATAAATCTGACTAGTTTCATATACTACGTCATGGAAAAAATTCTCATGGCTATGATTAATAATGACATAGCAAACCTTCAGACATTGGACCCAGTCCAGTTTGGCTTCATCAAAGGTAGATCATGCCTACTAAACCTGGTGGAGGAGGGCAAAAGGATGCATACTGCCTACATTGACCAGGTTAAGGTGTTTTATACAGTACTGTACTCTGGCACTGTAAATAAACTCATAGTTTGGTAATAACCCCTATATTACACTCTGGATAACTAGCTGGTTCTCAGATAGGACCCAAGAAGTTAGGCTGGGGAGACAACCTCCACAAAGAAGCCCATCAGTGGTGGAGTCCCTCAGAGCTCTGTGCTGAGCTCGCTTCTTTTTGGCATTTACTTCTTGGAAGTCAAAATCATTGTCTAAGGGCTGTGGCTGACCAAGTTTGCAGCTGACTGTAAACTAGGAGGAGTCCTAGTACCCCCCCCAAAACACTAATATCCTACAAGAAACAATGGCACAGACAAATGCCATGGTTTAAAACTCAGTGCCAAGAAGTTTGTAATAGTACCCTTTGGGAAGTTGGCCACTCTAGGAAACTACCTTGGTGATGGCATGTCCCCTAAGAATGGACATAGTAGTCAGGGATTTGGGGACTTGTATTGATAGTAACCTTACTTTCAGGCAACATGTGTGTAAGGTAGTAAGGAAAATCTTCCATTTGCTCAACTTTATAACCAAGGGCATGGCATCTAGGTCCACAGATGCCATCTATTCCCCTATATTTTCCCCTCATCACACCCATCATAGAGTACAATTCCTCCTTCAATCTATACCTGACCAGGCACATGCCGCAACCTCCTTACAAAAAGCATGCAGGGTGTATACAGCATGTCCTATGCAGGTCACAACAAAGCACTATCTCTATCCTGCACAGTGTTGAGGGACAGTCTGTGCCTGTCATACATGGCTCTGATGGACTTTTTGCACATCTGCAAAACCAGTAGCATCAGAACTACTCAATTTAGGAACTTAAACTTTGCTTGTGATATAATTAGGGGCTGCTGGTGAGACAGGTATGGGTTTCAGTCAATTCCCTTCCTCTGGAACATGCTTCCCATTCACATGAAGCAGAGTTTTTTTCTCTACCCCTGTTCAAGCACAACTTAGACCAGTGGATGGGAAATCAGAAATTCACCCTAGGTCTAGCACCTGTCTCTCTAATGGACAGTGGCAGTCTGTAAGTCATACCGTGGCTTACATATATACCCCTTAAAATGTAAAAACTTGCAGGATACATGCATGGTTAGGCTTATAAAGGCTTCAGCTGTCATTAGCTTGGTATGCACCCGTGAACGTAATTGCAGTAAGTTCCCAATAGCTTGTATTGGTTGTATTTTTTTTTAATTAACCTTAACTATGTTAAGCAAGTCATAGGCTATTAACAGTGAAGTACAACTATTCAGATAAGTTAAATACATACATATCAGTCTAGTATGATGATGAGCCAATAGAACATATGTTTGCCTTGTAATGAAACTGTGTGCATCTGATATTCCTTTTGAGAAAGTTCTTGCTACACTGTAGCTCTTCTTGTGGAGCGACGACCAGGGGCGCTCACAGGATTTTTTGCAGGGGGTGCAAACACAGAAGCCCCCCAACGCAGCCATTCCAGTGTTCCATTACTTGGCTGTTTCTCCCCAATTGCCATAAACACTTTAAAACTCTGTGTGCATATTGTTGTTATGCTTTACTTCTACAATGAATACAGATATTTGGATTTAATTTACAACTTTTATTTCAAATTTTCAAGCACAAACACATAAACATTTACTAAACAAAGCCATAGTCTTACAATGAAAACGGATTTGGCATTAAAACTTCTCTACCTTTGAAACTGACATTCATTGAAACAGCACTGAAACCCACATTCAAAGAAAATGCATCTGGCCAGTGGCAGGTTAAGGTTACCTTTGGGCTGTTTTCAAATCATAGGCCCCTTGCACGCGTTTTTAGGACCATGCAAAAGTTTTTTGATTCACCTTGCTGATTGTATTAATTATAATATATAATAATTGAATTATATCCCTTGTATAATACAGCACCACTTGTTAGAGTTTGTTTTAAATTTATAGTTTTGAACATTTTTCCAGTAAGCAATGAAACAAAACATATGAAACAGTCATGACAAACGCCCAGTTCAGAACATTTCAACTATAAAAGGCCACTCAAACTTTTGTCATTACAATCCACCAATATCAGTCAGTATGCACAATCTCTGCAGAAGTAAAAGTCATCTGAATAATTCCACATTAAAGAAATCTGAAACTAATGAAAAGGCTGTTGAAAGAAAACTTTGTTTCAGTGTTTCATCTACAAATTCAGTGCCTGCTGTCCTTAAAGAATAAATTGCCTATGTTACATTAAAAAAGGTAAGCTGATATATTGCAATAGGGAATTGGTGGCAAGCTGAAAAACAGGTTCATAGTTACTAGGCAAATCATCCAAAGGAGGACATACTTATGACTGCAGCACCCCACCCCCTTAAAATACAAATCTACGTGCTGTGGGAGTAGAACCTACATCCCTCTACATCAAGATGCAGGTATGATACCTACTGTGCTACTAACACTGCTTTAAAATTCTATACCACAATAGTGATACCATTTGCTAAACAAAGCAGTTGCACATTTTAAGCAGACTTAGCATGAGCAGCAGTAAACCTCTCTTCCCTTGAAGCTCACAATTCCTTGAAAATGCACTTGAAAGTAAATTCCACCTGCTAACTCTAAATAGGGCATTTTACTCTCTCCTCATACACACACACACACACACACACACACACACACACACCCACCTCTTAGTGTAAGAAATCTGTACAAAGCCTAAAATAAATAGGGACAGATTATAAATATTGCTCTTGTGAACTTAAATTGCTAGAATAACAGGATTTTGTTAGTATGCATTTTTCTAAAGGATATGACATCTAAAACTCGAATGTCTGTTATTATTTAGCAACTTCAGTCCTTTTAGGAGAAATATGGGGAAAAAACTGGGCATTCTGCAAAAGAACTACTAGAACTAACAAAAACACCACATTTGGACCTATCCTTGACTGGATCCTTACCTCATTTCCTAATCACTATCATAACCATGGCGTACTTCCTAACTCTCTAAGTGACCACTCCCCAACCTTTATTCATAGATTCACCCAACGTTCACCCAAAGATCATACTTAGAGTATATCGAAACCTTACCTACTTAGACCCAGATACATTTAACTCCAAACTGTCTAGCATTAATTGGTCCTTCCTATATCACCTCCCTCTCAATGAAGCTGTAGAATCCTTTAGTAAGATTTTCCTTGACTCATTTGTCCCTTCTAGAAAAGTAATTGAATCCAATGTTGCACCCCCCCCCGGCTTACAAAATAAACCTGCTCAATCATGCACAAAAGAGAATGGTACCTGGAAAGCCTGGGTTAAAAACAAATCCCCTCTCCTACTTCAGAGATACAAAGAGCTCACAAACATGACCAAAAACTAGTCAAAAAAGTTAAGACTCCTCTAACCAATGTAGCCCACTCAAAACAAAAATTCTGGACCACCGTCAACAACCTGCTGTACCCTGGCAATCCTTCTACTCCATCCCCTTTCCACACAACACTACTACTGAAACTCCCACCCTCCTTAACAATTATTTCATAGAAACAATCCAAAAACCTACACAAAATAGTATTTCTGACTCAACCCCTCCATCACCCCATAACAATTTTTTTCCCAGTATATTCTCTTTCCAACCAGTTCTGTTACCACTATCAAATCTCTCCTAAATAAACTTAAGCCTTGCTCCTCCTCTGCTGACCAACTGCCATCCTTTTCTTTAAAAACTGCTGCACGTTCTGTTGCCTCCTCTGTCTCTATTCTTTTCAGTCATTCAATTTCTAAAGCCCATGTCCCAGATATGTGGAAATCCTTTTATACAATCCCTTTCCATAAAGGATCTACTGATCCTTTTAACTGTAGACCCATTGCTATTTTGTCCCCCCATCCAAAATCTTGGAAAAGTGCATTCATACCCAGTTGCTCAAACAAATTCTTAACAACCTCCCTACTCCTACCCAACATGGCTTTAGACCCCACCATAGCACAGCCACTTGCATTACTCTTTCACCCAAACAGTAGCTGAAGCCTGTGACAATAACTTGCTACTCTTTTCCTTGATCTTTCTAAGGCCTTTAATACGGTCCCTCACTCTAAACTTCTAACTAAACTTTCTGGCCTTCATCTCTCTACCTCCTCCATTAACTGGTTCTCTAGCTACCTCTCTGACAGGCAACATTCCATCCGCTAGCAAGCTGTCCCTTCTCCATTCCTCCCAGTAAATACTGACGTTCCCCATGGATCTGTTCTGGGCCCCATCCTGTTTAATATATTCAATAATAAACTTCACTCTGCTACTAACCTCTCTACACTTCTACAGTATGCCGACAACTCCACTCTCATCACCTTTGCCCATAGCATCCCTGAACTTCTAGCTCACACTGAACAAACCTTCTCCTCTGTCAAAAGCTGGCTCTCTGATAAACAACTAATACTAAATCCAAAAAAAAAAAAAAAAAAAGTCCTTCTCTTCTTCCCTAAAACACTTACACAGCACAAAGCCCGTTTCTCCATCACCTCTCTCAACGATATCATTATTAAACCCGAATCCTATACCAAACTACTTGGAGTAATTATTGATAAGGAATTAAAATTCGGTATTCATATCCAACACTGTATAAAAAAGACCCACCAAAAACTTGGTCTTCTCTATCGCAACCAAAAATTTCTGACACCTAGCTCAGTCCGTCCTATCCTGTCTTCTTTACTCTGCCCCTGTACTTACTAATGTGCAAACATCACTTATCACCAAACTGTAGCAAACATATAACAAATTAGGCAGATTTGTTTTCAGTTTCCCTTGCATATCTCACCACTGCCTCACCCTTTAGACACTCCAAAGGCCAGAATTCTCTAAACAACTCCTTCTTCCTCAATTACATATTACACACTCTATCCTGAATGACCCCTTTTCCAGCCTCTCCATCTCTAAACTAGTCTCCTAATATAACCCCCATCGTCACCTCCGTACTACCAGCAAACACCTCATTGACATATGCAAATCCAATAAAAATATTGGAAAGCCCCTTTACAAATACTCTGTAACCCATGCTTGGAATGCAATTCTTCTCAATATTCCTCAGAAGTACCTGTTCAAAAAAGAACTAAAACTCTTACTACAAAAGACATGGTCCCGCCCATGTCAAACCCCCACTTGGCCTATTCCCTTCTCGTATTAACTCAGCTTCTTTTCCCCATTAACCATCCACCTCCTTTTGCTTGTTTGTAAGCCTTTTTCCCTTTCCTATCTTCTCACTTCTGTTGCATGTGTGTATATATATATATATATATATATATATATATATATATATATATATATATATATATATATATATATATATATATACATATATATATATATATACATATATATATATATATATATATATATATATATACATATATATATATATATACATATATATATATATATATATATATATACATATATATATACATATATATATACATATATATATATATATATATATATATATATTCATAACAAAGTATTGTATTGCAATTAGCTCTTTATACAGTTTCTTTCTGTTCTTTATGTATGGATGGCTCTTTGTTTAAATGCTTACACTCTTAGAATTCACTTCATGTATGATATTCATAGACTTGTTAATTGACCTATGCATACTATGCTGTTACTTATTTTGTTGGCTTCTGCTATGTTATCTGTTTTTATATTGCAACTTTTGTAATAATTGGTAATTTTTCAGGAGCTCATCTCCTCGGGTCTCCACTGAAAATGGGACCCTGGCTCACCTGGACTGACCCAGTTAACAAATGTCAATAAATAAAATAAATAAATAAAAATCTGGACAGCTGAGGAGTATGCTACCTCCCACTTATACACGCACCATACCTCTCAATCTCTTACCACAAGAAATCTGGACAAAGCCAGTTATAATGTTGGGGACAAAGGTCCAAAACTAGGGACACATTTAGAAAGTTGCTGGAATAACAGGATTTGTGTTAGGATGCATTTTCTAAAGGATATGAAGTCTGAAACTCATATACATGTCATTATTTAGTAACTTGAATCCTTAGCTCATTCCAGTGATTTGTCAAAAAAAAAGAATTTTTATGAGGAATAGACCAAAAATATAAGGCAAGAATATGGACATTCTGTGGAGCGGTATGATACACATATACATCCCCCTACCTCCTTAGAAAGTGGATAGAACAAGGTTTGCATTAGTATGCATTTTCTGAAGATATGAAGTCTAAAGCTCAAGTGTCTGCTATTATTTTCTGACTTCAGTCCTCAATAATTTGCCAGAAAAAACACAATTTTATGAGAAACCAACCAAAAATATGAGGCACAAATCTGGATAATTACGAGGTATGACCCCCCCACTTACACACGCACACACTCCTACCCTACTCTTTCTTGCACACAAACACACACCCCTACCTTTACCAACCTACTTCTTACATAATGCATATACACCACTACCTATTTCTCACACACACACACACACACACACACACACCTCTTAAACACGCGTGAGCGTACACACACCTCTTAAACACGCGTGCGCGCGCGCGCACACACACACACACACACACACACCCCTCTTAAACACGTGTGCACACACACACCCCTCTTAAACACGTGTGCACACACACACACCTCTTAAACACGTGCGCACACACA
Source organism: Protopterus annectens (assembly GCF_019279795.1). Lineage (NCBI taxonomy): Eukaryota > Metazoa > Chordata > Ceratodontiformes > Protopteridae > Protopterus > Protopterus annectens. The sequence continues at coordinate 461,290,948 of NC_056748.1, forward strand.
CACACCTCTTAAACACGTGCGCACACACCTACCACTCACTTGTACCCTTGTCCACAGTCCAAACGTCTTCCTGAATTCAAATTCCGCTCGGGCAGGGAAGATAAAGATGTAAACCATTGGTCGCACAGATGCATAAGCGTCTGTGCGACTGAACACACAGCGCATTCTTAACAAACGCTCTTAAAAAATGTATATGGATTCACTTCATAACACTGAAAGCTCAAAACACTGAAACTTCAAAATCTTAAAAATTCAAAACACTGAAAACACATATACATATATGGAGTTTAAACAACATAAATCATAGCACTTTCCACCACTGCTGCGCCCCTCACAACCCCTGCTACTTATATATCTCAACTCCAAGATTGCACTTCACTACACTAAGTGCAATCTTGGAGTTGACATGGGGGGTGCAGGGGTGCTTGCCCCCCTGCTTACACTTGGTGGAAAGTGCTATGATTTGTGTTATTTAAACTCTGTATATGTGTTTTCAGTGTTTTGAAGTTTCAGTGTTTTGGTCTGCTATATTATGAAGTTTTCTCATTTTCAGTGTTTTGAGTTTTCAGTGTTATGAAGTGAATCCATATATATATATAGATATATATATATATATGTGTATAAATATATATATATATATATATATATATATATATATATATATATATATGTGTGTGTGTATATATATATATATATATATATATATATATATATTTTTTTTTTTTTTTTTTTTTTTTTAATTTAAAAGAAAATTAATCTCCTGGACAGTCTGTTCCAGGGGGTGCAAGTGTGCACCCCTTTGCAACTGCCAACAAGCACCCTTGGTGACTTGAGTCTTTTTGTGCAACTATTTTTTTTTTTCATCTTTATTAACATGAGATTAAAGAAGTGACATATGTTCATTTACATACGTAGAAAACAAGTCATATTAACATTTGTTTTGTTAGAACAAATTAAATTCACTGCAACATTACATTGCTCAGTTCTTGCTTTCTCTTAAGTTTTACCCCTCCTCCTGTACACTATTTTGCAAGTATTGTTCCCACAAATTCCATTCATTTCTATGTATTTTGCCCCTTCTCTTTTCTATGTATGCCATGCCCAGTCTTCCAGTTTTTTCTCCTTTCAACATTCAGTACTTCAGTTACATTTGTTATTGGATTTTGATTTCCATTTTCTAGTAATTTTTGTTTTGGCAGCCATTAACATTAAACTTAATAAGGCCTTACTGTTTTGGGGGCAGTTCACCTCCTGTATCCTAGTTCAGAAGAATAATTTCCTTAGATACAACCATTTGCTCCTCTCAAGAGTTCTGGCAGAGTGTTCTGTGTGGAATTTTTAAAATCTGGCAATGTGTTGCATTCCCAAAAACATGTTCCCAATAAACTCTATTTCTCACCACATCTGTAGCATTTGCTGTGTGCAACACTTGACTGTCAACGTTCTTTTAACTGGTTGTGCCATGGAAGTTGTTCAAGGAACTTTGAAGCATTTGTTTCTACAGACATATGTAATTCCTTCTGTAAAGCTTTCCATCTTCCTCATGCGCAACATAGTATTTTGCTTAGGCCGCTTGACCTGTTACTTGAGCTTTGATTATGTACCTCTGAACTGTACAGATTTTCGCAGAATGTCCAGATTTTTGCCTCATATTTTTTGTTTATTCCTTATAAAATTTGTGTTTCTTTGGCAAATCACTGAAGATTAATTTGGGTGGCCATGGTGGTATAGTGGTTAGCATTGCCATCTCACAGCAAGAGGTTCTCCAGTTCGATCCTCGGCTGGGATGCCTTCTGTGCGGAGTCTGCATGTCATCCCCGTGGTCATGTGGGTTTCCTCCGGGTGCTCCGGTTTCCTCCCACATCCCAAAGACATGCTGTAGGTGGATTGGACACCCTAAATTGGCCCTAGGCATGAGTGCGTCTGTGTGTGTGCCTTCTGTGGAAGGTTGGGCGCCAGGCTGGCAACTCGACACCGTAAAACTCCACAGCCAATCATGAGCGATCCGCTGTGGCAATCCCTAACCGGGAAAAGCCGAAAGAAGAAGAATGGCTTACATTTGAATTTCAGACTTCATGTAATTCAGCAAATGCATACTACCATAAATCATGTTATTCTAGCAACTTTCTCAACTTTTAAGGGCCATATTTAAAATCTGTCCCTATTTTGTGCCCTTTGCCATCCCCCATTATTTTAGGGGTTGTCCAGATTTCTTGTGTTAAGATGATGAGAAATATGGCTTTGGGATATAGACTTTAAGTTTTTCTATTTTTATTCTGTTTCTGACTTGTACATCTAGTAGTCTTTTGTAATTTCTATCAAAATAGCACAGTTTTTCTCTGCTAATTTATATCCAAATTTTCCCTTATTTTTTCATTGCTTTAAAGACATTAATGATGTGTAAGTGTTTAATTTGAATTGTAGCCTTCTGACCAGTTGAGCTGGTGAGACACACAGTCCCTGTACTGGGAGAATTCCTTTATTCCATATTTGGTAGATAATAATCCTACTACTGTTATTTCTTGTGAAATCCTTATTCACAGTTTGGATAGCTCTTCAACTCCCACTTGCATTACTTTACGAATTCCTAGCCTTTATGTAAGTATATTCGAGAATGCCGACTTTAATGTACTAACTTTTACTTGCACCTGTGTCTTTAATTTTTATTTTTTATGGAATTTGAAATAATCCACACATGAAGTATGTAGCTTCTTTGAAATGAATTAGATTGATGCCCATTCGACTTATGCTAGATATTGCTCTAACAGCTATGAAGTAAGTAAGGTTACATTTTTTCTTCTGGATTGTTATGGTTTGTATTACATAGAGCATTTCTTTGAACTGTATGTTGTATTTCACTTGACATTCTAGGATAATCCATGATATCACTCTTATATTCCAGGATATGATTCGTGTATCCTCGCAAACTCATGTCATTTTACTTAATTTGGAACTATTATTTTGTCTGGTTTGAATGTCTGACTGCAGCTTGCTTCTTACTTGGGGAAAAAAAAGATTGAATTTCTTTCCTTACTGATATTTGCTCAGATCTTTTGTTTATTGTAATGTCTGCCACTATTTGCATTATTAGGGTCTCAGTACATCTCTGAAATGGTTTTCATTTTTTCCTCAACCAAAAGTAATGTCGGTGTGCAAAATCTGAAATTTGTCTAGCTATTACTTGTACATCTTGCATAAGTAGGCTGTGCTCAGATGTTCATCGTGTTTCACTGTTGCAGTCATTACACTTGGGTTATCCTGCTGGCAGGCAACCCGCAGTTGGCCCGAGTTCCAAAGTCTTGGTCCGGCGTCGGTTGTTGTCGCTTCTTCCCTGATGTCAGTGCGCCAGAGGTATACAAGATGCAGCCGACGCCATTTTCTTCAGTCTTTCTTGCTGCCCGGTGCCCGAAGCAAAAGCAGTTCGCAAGTGCCGGTCGGCCGACTCCGCAGTTCGCAAGTGCCGGTCGGCCGACTCCTGAGATTTTCGAAATCGAATTTCAGAACTGAAGTCTTCAATAAAGCTAAGTACCCCGTTGGGGAAACTTTTTCTTGCTCCAGACCGATGTCAGTAAAAGTTAACAATTGTATTTCTTGTGGGAAGCAAATACCTCGTAAGGATTTTCACTCTTACTGTATTCCTTGCCTAGGCCCTGACCACGATGTCACTAGTTGTCGGTTTTGTGCTAGATTCAACAAATGCACTATTAAGCGTCGGTTTGATTTTGCATTGCATTACTTTGGCCGTAGGTTTAATTACATAATGCTGTCGGAACAACCAACGACCGGAATTCATAAAAAGTGCAAAGACAAGGAAAAGGACAGGCATCCAAGACCCAAAACCGGCGACAAAGCCTCTTTCAGGCCATTCCCCGGTGCTCAGTGAGGCGCTTTCACAGCCCCTGACTCCCGCTGCCTCAGAGCCAAAGGCCGCCTCCGACTCCCACGTGGAGACATCTAGGCCTCTGGAAACTCAAGGTATTGGGCCTACGGAAACTATTCCCTCAGATGGGTCCGGAGCCGTTGAGCAGGCATCGGCTTCTGAGGGTGTTTTCAGACCTACACAGCTTACTATCAAGTCAACTACAGCAGCTAAAGTAAAGTCTAAAACATCATTACAGACAAAGAAACAAGTACAGCATTCTCCTGGACAGTTATCCATGCCTAAGAAACAGATGCTCAAAATGGCCGAAGACTTAATTACTTTGATCAGGGGTTCCCATCCCCCACCTGATAAAAGGCCTAGGCAAGATACAGACTATGAATCCTCTGATTCCTTTTCAGACCAGGGATACTCTCTTCCTCCCTATGAGGATTCTGATGCTGAAGAGTCTATTCCTTCAGCCTCTCCTCCAGAGGATTACTCTTTTGGGGAAACCTTGCACACCATGAGGGAGCATTTCCATTGGGAAAGCCAGGATTATTCAGAATCAAAGAAAAGGCTCAGAGATTTTCTTTTATTACCTCAGCACAGGCCTCTTGCTATTCCCCCTGTGTTAGATATTGTTGATGATGTCTTTTCTGAATCTAGTTTGTCTCCTGATTCTCTACCCCCAGCACCAGTCAAGCCAGACAGGGACTATAGGGTCCCAGACTCTCATAAATTTCTTTATAAAAACCCTGCTGCTGACCCAGAAACAATTTCTCAGGGTCCCAAAAGTGTGAAGGCTTCCACTGCAAAAAACCCAGTCCCCTCTGACAGGGATTCCAGAGTACTGGATAGATGGGGGAAAGAAGTTTACACTTCTGCAGTAAGGGCTTTAAACTGCCAGTTTCATATGCTGAAATACAAACAATATTTAATGCCTTTGTTAAAACAGAAAATGTTTGCCAGTTCAGAATGTCCTGACAATAAGGAAATGCAGGATTTATTGTATGCTGCTGAACAAGTAGGAAAACATATTCTGCAATGTGATTTTGATTCATTAGAGGCTTCTTGTAGAGCCGCAGTTACAGGATCTGTCATTCGAAGGCATGCCTGGCTTAAAGATCAAAGTTTACCTGATCATGTTAAAGCTAAATTACTGAATGCTCCTTTACAGGCATGATACCTTGTTTGGTGTTAAGGCAGAAGAGATGTTAAAGAAAATGGAGGATAAGGCAAAATCTATGCAGTAAAGGATTTCTTACAGGTACAGCCTTCTAGATTTAGCAGAAATTGGCCTTCTAAAAATTGGTCCTTTCCCGTGTCAGACAGGCCTCAAAGAGGCAGGCAGATCTCAGCAACAAGGCTCTTACAGACCTAGACAATGGGGTGCTTCTACCCCCAAGGGAGGAGAAGACAAGTCACAACCTTACAGGAAACAGTCCCAATGACTTCCCCTTTCAAAAGCCAAGCACTTATCTCTTGGCAGCACCTTTAGGGGGAAAGCTGGCACTTTTCTCACAAAATTGGCACATGATCATCCAGGACAAATGGGTACTGGATATTGTCTCTCAGGGCTACAGGTTCCACTTTCACACCCTTCCAAGGTCAAAAGGAATGCCAGACCTGCCACAAAACCAATGGGCAGAGGCACAAAAACAGATTACAGCTCTCATGGACATGAGAGCTAGTCGAAAAGTACCTCAGGAAGAACAGGGGCAAGGTTTTTACTCAAGACTTTTCTTGTACCCAGAAAGGACAAAGCCTGGAGACCCATTCTGGATCTGTCTATTCTAAACACTTTCCTGGATGTTCCAAAATTCAAGATGTTGACACTGCAGCAACTTCTACCCATGCTGGGCAAAAAGGCTTGGCTTGTTACTACTCAAAGAGGCATACCTGCATGTCGCAATCAGACAAAATTGCAGAAGATACCTCGGATTCATAGCTAGCACAATGCATTACCAGTTATCTGCACTGCCCTTTGGCTTATCTACTGCGCCCAGGGTCTTCACAAAATGCCTGGCACCAGTAATTGCATTTTACAGACAAAAAGGAATTCAAGTGTATCCCTATTTGGACAACTGCCTTATTCAAGCAGAGAGCAAGGACATTCTTCTAAAGCATCTGGCATTTGTAAAAAGATTACTAGTTGGCCTAGGGTACACAGTAAACGAAAAGAAATCAAAACTAGTGCCCTCTCAAGAGATATTCCTGGGTGCAAGCTTGAATACAACTACCCAGATGGCATATCTCACGCCAGACAAGCAAAGGCAACTGACAAATTACTTTCAAATGATGGCAACAAAAACCCAGCTACCTACAAGAAAAATTCTGCAAGCTTTGGGGTTCATGGCATCCTGCATCCTACTAATTCCATATGCAAAACTGCATACGAGGAAGTTACAAATGGTATCTAAAAAATGTTTGGACTCAACATTGCCACAGCCTGGAAGCAACAATAACTATTATTCCCTGCCTGCAACAGGAGTTTCGATGGTGGGCATTGGCATGTCACCACAACAAGGGACAGCCTTTCACTTTACCCACAGCCAGGCAAACACTGACAACAGATGCAGTGGATTATGCCTGGGGGGCGCACATGGCAGGAAAATGTATACAGGGCAAGTGGTCCGCAAAACAAATGCATCTTCACATCAATCAAAAAGAGATGCTAGCTGTACAGAATGCCCTGACAGCCTTCAAGGACTTAACTGCATCCAGGACAACTACTACTAAAGACGGACAACACCACAGTAATGTGGTACATAAACAAGCAAGGAGGCACGCACTCATAACCCCTTTGCAGACAAGCTATGACTTTGTGGAACACAGCACTGACCTATCAAGTTCATCTGCAAGCACAATTCCTGCCAGGAAAGAAAAATGCTCTGGCAGACGATCTAAGCAGAAACCTCATAGATCCTCACGAGTGGAAAATAAATCCACAGGTGTTCAACATGATAACAAAGAAATGGGGATGCCCGGACATAGATCGCCCCAGACTGGCCACGCCAGCACTGGTACCCAATCTAAAAGAACTTGGCTCAAGGCCCAGCCTGGACTTTACCTCAAATCCCTCAACTTCTGACTCAACAAAACAATCAGATCTTGCACAGCCAACTCAGAACCTTAAATCTGGCTGCATGGCATATACCATAGACAATAAGACCACACCTCTCTCTAAAGCTGTTATGGATGTTATTCTGGAGGCCAGGAGGCCCAGCACTAGGAAATCTTATGCAGACAAATGGAAGAGATTCTGCCACTGGAACAAGGCAAAAGGCTTTGACCCACTTGTACCAAATATCCCTCAGATTTTACTATACCTAACTGAGATGTTGGACAAAGGCCTATCCTTTTCATCTATTAAGATCCATGCCTCCGCCATTTCAGCTCATTATACCATGGAACCTCCTATTTTCTCTCATCCACTGCTAAGACAGTACCTCAGAGGGGCTAAAAACATAAGACCCCCCCCTGGAGAGCACCGACACCTACTTGAGACCTCAACTTTGTCTTTGTGAAATTCACTTTGCCTCCCTTTGAGCCAGCCAATACAGCTGATATAAAATTCTTATGGAAAACTGCTCTGCTCTTAGCAATAACTTCTGCACGAAGAGACTCAGAGCTACAGGCTTTAATGGCAGTGGAACCTTTTATCATTTTTCTCAAGACAGGGTTTCTCTAAGGACGAACCCATCATTTATGCCAAAGGTTGTATCCAGTGTGGCTCTTAACCAAACCATTCATCTGCCAACATTCTATCCAAATCCCCAGAATAAAGGGGAGAGACTTCTGCACACTTTGGACATACACAGGCAGTTACGCTTCTACTTGGATAAAACAAAAGCATTCAGAAAAACTGAGCAACTGTTTGTAGCTTATGCTGCAGAAACACAAGGAAAGGCTATCTCAAAGCAGACTATTTCTAAGTGGATAGGACACTGTATTCGCTTCTGCTACGCACAACATGGAAAGCCAGTGCCTAACAACATTAGACCACACTCTACCAGGGCAGCTGCCACGTCAGCAGCCTTCCTCAGAGGAGTACCAACCAAGGACATTTTGGAAGCTGCAACATGGAGTTCAGTGCACACTTTTACCAAGCATTACCACTTGCCTCTTTACTCTAAATCAAGAGCAGGCTTTGCCACTGCAGTTCTGCAGGGCCTCATAGCCACTCCTAATCCTATTTAGACCCAGCCACCCTACCTCAGCTTTGGGATTCTACCCAAGTGTAATGACTGCAACAGTGAAACACGAT
>NC_056748.1:461304076-461391576 GCF_019279795.1 Protopterus annectens
TTTAATGTTTTTTCAAAACTTCGATATTATGATCTCAGCAATAAGAAATTTGAAGTTTTGAAACTTCAGAATTTAGAAAACTACGAAGTGTAATGAAAGGCAGTAAAAACAAATAGTTAAACTAGAGTGACATGTATCCAGTGTTGCACAATACCTCCCATTTAAGGTGACATTTCTTTTGTTTTTTTGTGTTTTATTATTGTAAGGAGGAAGGGAGTAAGCAGCCCTGTCACTATTTTTAGTCACTCTTTGGGTACTTACCAAATTCGAGCTGGTGTGATTATGACCATTTGCCTGGTTCACTGCATCTTTTTCAAACAGAGAGACTCTGCAACTGAGAACAGACTTCTGTACGAAATAATGGTTTAACATGTTATACCTATAGCTTTGCTCTGTTTGTTTCTTTCAGGGTGGCCTTGGTCTTTTCGTTCAGCTGATGCCTATTCTCATCTTAATTATTGTATCTGCCCTCAGCCAGATGATGGTGTCGAATCCCCCCTACAGCCTCAGCCAGAGACCGTAAGTAAAGTACATAAGTATGCAAATGTCACCTGTCCTTGCCACAACACACAGACATGTATATAACCCCACTTTTTTTCTAGGTGCATTTTGTCTCCATGCCTGTGACCTGTCAAACCTCCCACATTAAGACTTTGTCTGTTTTTCCCCACTCATAATAACGAATTACCTTAATACAATACAGGATAGAATAGTCTTTGGGGGGGGGGGGTCATAAATACAGTCATATGAGTTGCATGAGTCCTCACTGGCATTTTAGCATTGTGTGTATTTTTTGTATGACCTATCCCTACCGCCCAAGTTAAGGAGAATGAGCTACCTATGTCACTGCAGGGACACTCAGTATCTTCCTCTTGTAAGTACATGCTTCCGAACTGTGATACTGACCCTTTCCTGAGGGATTGGTGCAGTATGTGACCTGCTTCACTCTGCCACCCAGGATGTCCAGCCCATACTCTCATGCCATCTTCATCAAGAACACAAGCCACTGATTGAAATCCAGTTGTCTGGGGTTTAGTCTTGGCTGTATCTGCATATGATAGCAGAACTGGCTACATATTTATACCCTTTGTAATATGATACACTTACTGATTTCCCAAGTCTTTTGGTTGTACTTGATCGATAAACATCTTCTTTATACTGACTTTTGTCAGAGGTGTGACTGTGTGTTGGTTTAGGGTTTATTAATGATTCGGACCACTTCACGCACCCTTTAAAGATGATGCATACTGAAGTTGTGCAGCTGAAACTGTAGTGAGGCTGGAAACTTGGCCAGATACTAACAAGGAGAGTTTAAGAAGGAAGAGGTCACCCACATATGGTAATTCATCATAGCTACAAACACTCTGGTATAAGAGGCATTAGCTGATGCTTTAAAAAGACTGCAGAGTTAGGGGAGTGTTGTAGGAGTTGGGCAGCCAAGTGTCCTTTTCAGAAGTACTCCATCTGCATTAACTGTGAAGGGAAGAGTAGATAGCTGAAGAGAAGGGTAAAAAATAAGTTGCCCTTGAATGAGGGGGTACTAGAGAGAATAAGGAAATAGTACCCCAGGAGACAGGTTATACCTCCACATTTAAGGGAATGAGAGGATAAAGGGAAAGGCTGGGAGAGCTGCCAGGTCCAAGGATGCCATTAAACTGTTGGGTAATGGAGATATGGAAAATAGTGCCCCCCCCCCCCCCCCCCCCCCGGTAAGTAATACTGCAGGGGAAACTAATTGAAGAAAAAGCCAGAGAAGGAATGCCTTGAGGGGAACTAATGGAAGGAAAAGACAGAAAAAGAATACCTCTGGGGATGGGGCCAGAGGGTGATGATCTGTGTTGCATATAACCAAAGTAAGTGGCCAGGTCCTGTTGCTGGATGAGGGTGAGACAGATGTAGTGGTATGGTAGGTCCTTTGCAAAATAATGTTATGAATAAGACATACAAATATGAGAATGTTGAGTTTACAAGAGAGAAAAACAGAAGTTATGGGTAAAGTGGGTGTGACCGGTTAATGTAGGATGGACCAGAATGCAAGTTATGGGAGTAATAGGAAGGAGATGATGTAAGAGCATGCTACTGATACAGCTGGAAGGGAGGAAAGAGGTATATAGCTCCTGATTAAATGCATTGTTTTCATCAGACAGTGGACAGGCGGGGCTGTCAGTGTAAGCCTTTTGAGTAGAGTGAGGAGGTGGAAAAGGAGTTTTTTCCTTTGACTAGAATCTGCAAGGACCTGACTGGGATATACTGGCTTTAGATGAGAACGAAGTAGTGACTGTATTAGATTAGGCACATTTCAAAACAGTATGTCAAAAGGCTACAAGGTGTAAGTCATTAGGTGTTTTAAGCAGAGATGATGAGGTACAAGCCTCACCAATGCTAGCTGTATTCTGCTGCAGAGTGTCAGAGGGGTTACAGGGCTTTTGACTACAAAGGACTATGGTGCTTCAGTGAGAAAAATCTTATGGACTGGAGTGAGGTGTAAGAGAGTGGAAGACCTTTGAGGTTTCATTAAGAATAAGATCCGGACGAAGGTGGTAGGTGGTTAAGAAAAGAGACCTTTACAGATAAAGGTGAAAATCAGGCACTATTGAGGAAGAGGAGAAGGCATACGAGTATAAGCTAGAGAAGGCAGAATCAGTCATGGAAGAGAAAAAGATGAAGAAGGTAAAAAAAAATGCTTTATAATTCGGGTGTTTGATACGACCCTGTCTTCTTCAGCTGCTTAGGTTTGACACTGCCCCCAATAGAACTGATACTGTGAAGCTTGAACATCATACCTGAATATAATGCTTCAGCCTTGAAGTTGCATAAAGTTTGTTATATGTAGGGTTTAATTTGCAGTGCTTTTACTGTAAAGCAGTGATAGATGCTTTAAATAGTTGGTCTGTTCGCCTATGATCCCTTGAAAGACAGAAGCCTTTCCTCCTCTCCATCAACAGTTTCAGATTTTGGCATAATAGTTTAGAGGAGGAGTTTGTTTATTTCCCCACTTACTTATTTATGCTAGTTTGTTTACCAGGTGGATGCACTGATCACACTGAACCAACTTCAGGCACACCTTGGGCAAATGCAGTCAGTCATGCAGGCAGTTGTATATGGTATGAAAGTAAAGGCCCTGAGAGTAGCAGAAATAAAAGCAAGACAAGAAAAAAAATGGCAAGCAATTACAAAATGTGTTTATGTGAGTATTTGCAGAGAGATAAGTGCAGATTTAGAAGAAGAGAAATTGCTGTCGTTTGAGTAAATTAGGTGATATGGCCGTCCTGATAGCTTCCACATTGGTTTTGTTTTTGCAGGTGTACTTCCGATTCATATCTGAATTTTGAATAGGAGAGATCCTCTTTGGAAGAAGCAGGTTGCTGAGATGTGAATAAATGGAAGATTTCATTCTTCCTCCTAAATGTGTTCAGTTTTTAAGGTGTGTCAAGGACAGACTCTAGTTTTTGTATTCTGAGCATGCAGTGCTCCATTTCCTAGTGAAGAAACAACTGGTGGATGAATTTCACTGTACTGAATATTTTCCTGAATATTTATATAGTAGTGTTGATGTAGACCAATGTCTGTTTCTGGAGATCATTTGCTTCCTCTTTTGATGATTCACTTTTGTTGGTTTCAACTACTCTTTTCTCCCATTTTTGACGGCCTCCATTTTATTCTTACAAAGAGTGATGCAAATGTAGAATAATGGAAACTCCAATGGCCTATCACAGTTTGTTTTGGTTAGTCTTTGTTTGAATATGTTTAGAGAAAATGATAAATGGTCACAGAGTGTGCCATTATGCAGATTAAATTAGTCTGGCATGGTGCTCTTGGTCTGCAGTATATAGGGATAAAACTCTTGACCATGTCATAGACATCCAAAGCTCGATTAGTTGGTTATGTGCTAAAAGAACTAGAGCAGGGATAGAGAGAATGAGCAGCTAATGCTGACTTGCCCATCCAAAGGATAAGAGAGGTGGTATAACCCACTACATTGCTTACCACAGCAGTAGCTGTTAAGTCTGTGTGACTCTGAGCTGCATGTAAACAAGGAGATGTGCACATGGTGTGAAAAACATGAATGGAATATCCTAAAGAAGCAGCACATACAGAACACATCAGCTACCAGAGGAGAGTTTAAGTCACTGAGATGGTAGCCCACAAGAACACATGACATCTTGTTCCCTAATGACCGTCTCTCTGTTTCCTGAGAGAAATGACTGGATTGATGAGAATTCCCCCTAGCAGGGAGCAAGTGGACTGGTGGGCTGTGAAGTGGGATGAATGGGTTTGGCTGTCACCCTTGAAATATGAATGAGTGGGTTGATTGGGAGCAGGAAAAAGTGCCTAATTGGGATGTACAGGGAAATAAAATAAACAAAATTACAACACTTGTGAAAAGTGAAGCAGTGATAGCAGCAAGAAGTGCGTAAGCTCCTGACAATGTTTGCTAGATATCAGTGCTTCATGCACCAACCATGGTTCCATAAAACACAGACACGAACACAGACACGATGCCAGTACTAGCCTTTACAGAGGTAATGGCACTGCATATGAAAACTATAGATAGAAAAAGATGAGTGCATAAGGTAGAAAATCTTAATTGTATGATATGCTGTTACAGGGATCCTCCCTGAAGAATGAAGATGAATTATTGCATACTCTTAATGGACCATGCTTTCCCCGCCCTTTTTCACTTTTTCCTTAGAGGAGATGCTGTACATTGTAGACAGAGGAGCTGCTTTGAATTACTTTGTAGTTTTGTAGTGAGGATATTGGGGCATAATTAGTGATTTACCACTGTAGCACTTTGTCTTATTCTCAGGATAGTTCTTTTGCTGCATAAAATATAGATGTTCATCATTCTCACTGCTGCAGTAGCCTTTTGAGTATATAGGTTGTATCCTACCTCCAATACAGCTGGCTAGCTTCACAAAGCCCTGGCTCGTTTGCATAGTTACACAGTGACTGATTGACCAGGCCCTTGGAGGGAAATCAGTTGTCATTGTGTAAAAACCTTTCACTACTGTATTGTTACCTTGAGAAGAAGCAGCTCTTAGGCTTTACAAGACTAGCAGTTGGCTTTAAGCTTCATGTATAGATATAGGCTCTCACAGGGGAACCCTTCCATGTAAAAAATATTGCACTTTTAGGAAAATAGTTCTTAAAATAAAGATAAGAAAATAAGTAGAGAGCCCTTGATGCCACTGCAGGTTCCTGTAGTCCTTCAGCCATTGGTGTGTGATCGTGCAGTGACCATCTGTTGTTCCTCAGAATGCACATTCACTTCTCTGGGTTCCTCTGGTGTAGTCCTTTCAGCCACACCCTCTTTGGATGTTCAGAGTGTAATACATGCATGGGAAAACTATCTCTTTTGGGTCTGGGAAATGCTCCAGAAAATACTTTTCAGCGTAGCTGGGGAAATAGACCTCTTGATAGGATTAGTGGGTCATCTCCTAGGGTGGAACCTGCAAAGAAAAAAACTAAAGGTCAGACATGGATCATCTGAAGTATTAATGTCTTTCTGTTTGGCCAAGCAATTATTCGTTGTCATCAACATCATTAAATCCCCTTTTTCCCATTTTCTTCATGGGCTGACCATTGCAGGTCTTCTGTCACACAGTCCATCAATCTGTTTGCAAGACGCTCTCATTTCCTGTTGCCTTCCTCCTGTCTGTCCCAAGTTATCTTCGCCAGATTGTCTTCTGCATTTCTGTACCCAAACAGCTGTAATCCCGTTCCACCATGTCTGCCCATGGATTCTCCTCTCTCTTTCAGACTTTACTCTGGTTATTCTACAAAGAGGCTTGTTCTGTTGAAATGTAAGGTCACCTCTTGCAGAGGTGGAACTTAATAGATATCTTTACTTTTTGCTGTTAAAGATTTTTTTCTACATTGGCACCAGATGTACTGGCTGTTTTTGGTAGAATTATTTATTGCTGTGTCATCTGTAAGAGAGTATTCGAGTTGCAGCTATTCATGGTGGGTTAACCCGTTTAGTGTTCCATACATATAGTGTTATCCGTGTAACAAATCCCCCATTCATGCCCTTACTACTTTCAGATTCCGCCTTGAATCTAGCCATCAGTCTCCCTTATTTCTTTCAGAAATTGATTGGCAGGGAAACAGATTCCATATACTCTGGTCATGCTTTTGCAGTTCTTGTATTATCTCATCAGTATTTAGTCCTTTAGGGGAGCCTAAACAGATATGGACTTCCTAGTAAGGGACCAAAAAAGAACAACCTATGTCAGTTCAGACAATTCCTACTTGGTTGTTTCTTGCTTAACTTCACTTGTTATTCCATCATGGTAATACAGTGCCAAGCAGGATTAAAGTACATTCTAATAGAGCCTTGTTTCCTTTAAAGGCATATTGGAAAGGAGAGGACTCTAAAAGCATTCTATAGGTGGCTACATGGTCCTTAGTACGTACTTGTACAAAGCATTATAAACTGGATTTCTTATCCACATCCAGAACTGACTATGTTGGGACCGTTCTCCAAGGGTACTGCATGATTATCTTGTTTTCTCCCAGGTTGAATAGGTTTTGATAATCGACTTGTATAGCCAAATGGCTACTGCTGCATTGATAATGATTAACTTAGTACAAGTTGTATAAGTTCTACTTATCATAGCAGTAGATGTTCAGAGTCATCACGGCTGCAGTATCGACACCCACCTGCCATTCCCTTTTTGTCTGTAGTTAGTTTTTGGGATATAAAGTTTTTGGTTACTGTTGTATCTTTCAGAGGTCCAGGATGACTACGTTCTTTCTCTCTTAATGGGCAAGAAATTACTGAAGATGTCTGTACTCTGACAGCTGTTTTCCCTCCAAGGGGCTGGACAGTCTTCAGTCAGAGTGAAGGTGTGGGAGGGAACCAGAGCTTTGTGAAGCTGCCCGGTTGTACCCTAGGCAGGATATACAGCCTATATAGCCAAAAGGCTTCTACAGCAGTGAGGAGTTCAAACATGTACCGTTATGTTGTGTGACTTACACAAATTAACTTTCTTGAGATTTCTGCTTGTAAACACTGTCTGTACAGTACATAACTACTGTGCATTAAATTATTATATTGGTGCTATAAATCCAGTAAACTTTTTAGTTCCGTAACTTTTGAATTCTTGTACTGTGATGTAGCCAGCGAACATTTAATTATGTGATGAAAGTTACTGTAATGATTGAGTACTAAGTTATTTCAGTCCATGTTAAACTCTATAATCAATTTTACTGTGTGTCTGAGTTGTACTTCTCTACATCTCTACATCTCTCTCAACTGTCCTTGGTTTTGCCTCATAGTCTTTCCCTGTCTCTTGTGAAATTTTTGATTTTCTGGTGAGTCGTTGAGGATTATTGTTGATCAATAATGTCAGACACCAAAGTTTCATATTTCTTATTGTTCAGAAAATGCATGTTCTTGCAAAACTTGTTCTGTTTTGAAGTGAATTAAAGTAGTATTTTAAAATTGTCCATGATTTGGGGCATTCAACCCCCCCCCCCTCCATTATTTTGACTTTGTCTTGAATTCTTGAGCAAAGAAGTTGACAGGTATGTTTACTGTTTGCACTCACTGGGTTGCCTTGAACAAGGTACACTTGCACCAGTGTGCACTGTCTTGGTAAATAAAATTAAGTAAATAAACATAGATAATGCTAACTTTGCAGCTGAAATGCACTGCTGTTAACCAGAAGACCACAGAAGTTGAAACTTGCAACTTCCTCCTCCATCAGTGCTTTGGGAACCAATGAAAATGTGTAACGTGATGAAGAAAAATCCCTAAAAATAGCTATAATAAGCACCTTTTAGCATTTTAGAAATGTAGAAGTAGCAGGTTTCTTACAAGCTGAATGTATAAGCACTTTGCTATCCATTTCTCTAAGGTTCATTTTGTGATCTTTCCACATACCCAAAAAAATCATATGAGAATATAAATTGTCTTATTACACAGCAAAATATTTTACTTAGTCCTGTGTGATGGTTTGTGAACATCCTGGGTGAAAAAAAAAGAGATCTGATTTCTCACCTTCTGCAAATTTGTCAGATGTTTAGTTTACCTAATCCTACTTTGTTTAGGACTAGTTTCCCCCTCATCCTTTAAACTAGGATAGATGCATATATATTTTTACCCCTGGTCTTGCCCTGAAGAACAAGAGACGCTTTTTTATATGATATAATTTTAGAGGATTTTGAATCCTGACCACATTATTTGTATTTTCTCTCAGCTTAAGAAATGTGTGAATATGTTTAGTAGAAAGGGATTATTCCCTCAGCTTTAGTCATTCGGGATGGTGGTAGTTGTCCTGGTCCCATTTTGCTGTTTAGATGCTGCATTTTTCCTCAGTCACGTCCATGTTATAGTGTCCAGTAAACTCTTCTGGACTCGCCTATAGTTGTGAACAAATACCAGGTATTGTCTAACTGGCAACGACATATTGTCAGTTTTTGCATATTTAGTAGGGCATGCATATTTTTTTTTGGAGTTCTTAGTTGCTTGTCCCTTTCTGTTTAGTAGTCTTTTTTTATGTCTAACTAGCCCTCTCCTTTTTGTTGGCCTAATATTTTGTTTCAGACCATCCTGGTAGAAAGGTACCCCACACACACACACACACACACACACACACACACACACACACACACACACACACACACACACTTGTGGTGTTCTGCAGGATTCACTTTTTGGATCTCTTGTTTTCATTGCACATGCTTCTCTTTGGAGACATTAGCAGTATGATAAAGGATATAAAAATAAAACAACATATAATAACACCACTTAAAGATATTTAATAAACAAGTACAAGCTTTCACATTCAAAAATGTTTCATCAGGATATAAATTCTTTATAGCCCGGCTGTATCTTTTCTGATTCCAGCTGTCAATGGGATAACATCTCTGGCAGTGATTTACGACTTAAGGATGGTTGTTTTCTCCAAAATCACCACCACCACCAAAAAAAGGAATTGCCTGAATCTCCTTGTGTTCTGAATGTGCTTCTCAAACATTTTGGAAATATAGAGTATATGTTAGTGCATTTATTAAAACTGTATTTGCCTTAATATTGCTACAACTCAAGTGCTCTAGGTTGCACTGCATCTGAATTGTTTTAGTGTGTTTTAGCTGCTTTTCTGTATGTATGGACATTTCTGGTATGTGTGGACTAGCTACTTTATTCTACTGTATTACTGCCTCTCGTTTTTCAGTTGTGCACTTGCCTTGCTTCATTTAAAAAGTTTTAAATTGCTAATTTTGTAGAGTTTTAATTGCATTTACTGTTTAGGGCTACACACTCAAGTGTGTTAGCCTTTTCTGTGTTTATTTACTGTATTATTGCATTGTTTAGCCTGTTGTTAACCAAAACAAACAAAAAAAATACTAACTTATTTGCTCGTTTCCTGCCTTTCCTAGCTAGTGTCGTCCAGATCCCAGGCTTTGCTGGTTTCAGGACTTTATTTTCTGTATTCAGAGCTATCCAGACTTTGCTGTGGTAGAGGGAAGTCCTACTGCTTACCAGTGGGAGTGGTGAGCATTGTACTACCTAACACTACAGGAGTGGTTTCCAGCTCTGAAATTGTAATTTTATTAGCTGTTTTGGGCTGATTTCTGTCTCTTTCAACTTTCTGGCTTAAAACGCTTGTGTTTGCGCATTTTTCGCATCGTGCAGCACCACAGGGCTACGGTTAAACTATTCCAGGTGCCAGAAAGTCTGCTCTTCAAATTTTCCCTTAGAGCTAGCTAGTTTCTCAGTAGTAGCACTAAAATCTGAGCCCCTGTGACAAGCACTTGCCCTAGAACCTGCTGGAAAGCACTAGGAAGCCTTAAACTGTTACAAGCACTAATTAATCATAGGCACTAAACAGCCTATAATTGCAAAGTACGTTGCAAAGGTAAGGGAAAGCAGCTCTTGTACTTTACAAAAAAAATGCACCTAAACAGACATGTCCAAGGGTCCGCTTCCGGTGATTTCTCCTGTACACCTGGTGAATCTGGGCATATTGGGGCAATGCAGCAACTGCCTCATGTACACAGACAACCCTCTTCTCCTACCACCCAACACTACAACCTGCGAGAGATGCACTTACATAGCCAAACTGGAAGCAAAGCTCTGTCCAGCCAAGATTGTGCTAGACCGTCAAGAGGAGAAGGTTAACACCTGCACTACACCTCAAGCAACACATAGCCCTTCAAAACCCACACCATCAACACCCACACATAGCAACACTAAACCCACATATGCGGAGGCCCTTAACATTAACCTGCCCAAGCAACAAGGACCTCCGAAGCTGAAATGCAAACAAACACCAGTCACAACCCAAAGTGACACATAGCTCGCCACCAGTGTGCCACCCAAAACAGCCCCTAAGGCAAGACAACGTACCCAGCACTTTAGTCATAGGTGACTCTATAGTCAGGCACACTGATGTCCCACTCACCAGGCTGAACAAGGAGAAAATTACAGTCAGCTGCTTGTCGGGTGCCAGGATCTGCCACATAACACATGCACTCAAGTCACTCCACAATAAGTACAAATACGAGTTTGTCATTGTCCATGTTGGAGTGAATGACTTGAGACGTACCTCCTTGGACTACATGAAAAGAGACATAGAAGAGCTCGCGGATCATGTGGCCCAGGCAGGTATGACCCTAGCTCTGAGTAGCACCCTGCCTTCACCCAGAAGGATACCACAGTATAAGGACAAAATGATGGGCTTCAATAATTGTGTAAGCTTCTGGTGTCATTCAAAAGGGATCCAGTATCTCTCTGCCTGGGACGACATGATCGACAAACCATGATGCTTTGCCAGAGATGGTCTGCACCTGTCACCCCTGGAATTCAGGTTACTGGCTAAAGCTTTTGCCAGCCCTGTAGTGCCTTTTTTAGGCAAAGTTCAAAGGACAAAACCACCACTGTAACACATACAAGTATGCAAAATCTGAAGGTAATGTTACTCAATGCTAGAAGTCTAAAACTCAAAATGCACTCTCTCAAGGCACTCTTAAAAATGGAGAACACTGATATCTGTGAAGTAACTGAGATCTAGTTCAAGGCTCCAGGGAGCACCCCTGCCATACCAAGCTACAACTCTTACCACACTTTTCGGCCACAAAACCAAGACCGAAACACTAAAGGTGGAGGAGTGTCCATATTCACCAAGGATATTCACACCTCCAGGCTAGTTGCCCAACACAATGCATCTGAAATTATCCAGCTGCATCTAACACTAGGTAAGACTGCATTCCAAATTGTAGCTTGCTACAGATCCCCCCCATGCCCCAAGATTCTCACTACACCTTTCTAAACATACTGGAAAATATTAAGATACAACCAAATACCCTAATACTGGGTGATTTCAACTACCCTGCCATTAACTGGGAAAACTACTCGGGTACCAACACCTTTTCACCCAAAATAATAGTACTACCCACCCCACACCAATAGCTACCACAACCCACCCAATACACAAAACAATGCTCCCAGTTTTCAACTTCACCCAGTGTCCACCAATACAATTTCTAAACTCCTTAAGAAACTTAAACCAACCACTCTAAGCTGATAAGCTACCAGCAAACTTCCTTCAAATATCAGCTGAAGCTGTAGCATATCCAGTCTCCATTCTCATTAATAGAGCTCTGTCAAAATGCAAAGTACCAGCCTCTTGGAAAACCTCTCATATCATCCCACTGCACAAATGAGGTAACTCCTTAGAACTTACCAACTGTTGCCCTATAGCTATCTTAACACTGTTATCAAAAATATTAGAAAGAGTTGTTCATACTCAACTTATGCAATACCTCCAGAATAACAACTTACTCTCCCTATCTCAGCATGGCTTTAGACCCTCCCACAGCACCACAATAGCATTATTATCATTTACTAACATAGTTAACCACTACAGAAACAAGGGTCTATTTACGTCTTCCATATTCTTAGACTTGTCAAAAGCCTTTGACATGGTAAAACCACAGCATGCTTCTTGCAACTCTATCTACCGTAAATATAAGTCCCTCCTCTGTGTCATTGTTTAACAGCTGTTTGTCAGATCGACAGCAAGCTGTCCTATGGCAAGACCAATTGTCCTCCCTGCTACCAGTAACTATAGGAGTCCCTCAAGGGTGTATCCTCGGCCCTCTGTTGTTTTCCCTATTTACTAACCAGATATCTTCATCCTTACCAACTGCCTCAGTAGTACAATATGCTGACGACACCACCCTTATATGTGCCACCCCCACCCTAAGTGAACTACAAACCCTAACCCAAAACACCTTCACCCTAGCCGAAACCTGGTTTACTAACATCAAACTTCTTCTTAACCCCAAAAAAAAAATCTAATTCTCTTTGTCCCAGATAGATCTCTCCTGAGCAACAACTTCATCATCAACTCCAAAGAAAACATTCAAATTAGTCCAACCACACACGCTAAACTGCTAGGCATAGAGATAGACAACAACCTGAAATTCGACATCCCCATAGCAGAAAGCATCAAGAAAGTTAATAAAAAGCTAGGCCTCCTCTACAGGAACAAACAGTTTGACTAAACATACCAAAGTCACCATCGCTAGGACTCATCTCCTTTCCACCGTCCTCTACTCTTCTCCCATCTTGATTAATCTATGCCAACCGAACTGAATAAAATGGAATCTTGCTATAAAAAGATTGCCAAGTTTGCACATGATGCTTCTTACGGGTCCCACCACTGTCTATCCCTAAAACAGCTTAACTGGCTTGAGTTGCCTCATATACTCATGCTCAATCAACTCTCTATAGCTCACAAGCTCTATTACCTCCCAGAGTTAACCCCAGCACTTCAGCATTTAATACAGCCCCACATTCCCAGTAGAGCCCTACAGTCTAACAGCCAGAACCTAATAACTGTCATCCAACATAAAAACAATGCTGGTAAATCACTCTTTGCCAGCACCATTGCTAAAACCTGGAACACACTACCAATCCATATAACTTCTATCACCTCCTTCAGTCATTTCAAAAAACTCCTTAAAATCCACTACTTAACTAACTGGCTATGCTTATGTTACACTCCAGGTTAAATCTAATTGTGTCACATGTTCAGATAAGTATAAACAGATTTGCCCTAAAAAGCTTGTAAACCCAGATACTGGTAAAAAAAAGTATTTTTTTAAGTTTTTGACTATGTACCTCAATGGCTGTCTACTGTTCTAACTAAAACTGTTAACTTCTAACCTATTATGTATTAAAATCAATTGCATGTTCTATATTTTGTTCTCTCATGTACTGCATTCTATTGTACTGTGGAGCTTTTCTCTCCGGGCCTCCGCTGAAAATGGACCAGAGTCCAGTCGGACTTTCCTGGTAAACAAATGTAAATAAATAAAATTTTCCCAGCGGTTCTTGGAATTCATAAATTTCAACGCCCTGGATCAACTAATCATTAACCAACATGGGAGATAGATGCTCCACCCCAGTGGTCACTCCCTCATTGGTCAGGTCTGACCATAAGCAAATCACTCCTGACATCCACATCCCACCCCCATCCCCCAGTAATGAAACCTCCATCAAAACTTCTCCAAAGCCAACTTCATGCTACTGAAGTCAGGAGTGGCAAACTTCATGACACCCATGCAGACAGGAGATGAAAGTTCGACTGCTGAATCCTACACTAAGGCACTGTACGAACACATCCACTTGTGCATGAATCATGCCATCCCAAATAAAACCAAGATGCTCTCCTCCAAGAAAGGAAGCCAGTCTGGTGGTCCTCTGCCATAAATAAACTATACAACAGAAGGAAGAAACTGTTGCAGAAAAGAGGAAAGTCCCAAGATGCAGAAAACTCCCTTACCAGCCTCAGTAAGAAGCTGAGATCCCTCATAAAATCCTCCAAAGCTAGTTACAAAAATAAAATTGCCAAAGATTCCAAAGACCACCACAAGGCATTCTATAGTTATGTCAAGAATCTAAATGGCAATGCTCAGATCTGCTCTGAGTTGCAATAGAATGGCATTAAATATACTGATCCCAAGGATATTGCCAGTATCCTGGTAGATCAATGTAGTGCCAACTTCACCCCCATCTCACCCCCTAAATGGCCCATCTCAATACCAAAAGATTGCCAAATTCCGGTAATCACAGCCACACAGGTATAAACCGCACTCTCCAAAGCTAAGAATGCAGCATCCATGGGACCAGATGACATCCCGGGCTGTGTACTACATGAACTACAAAATGAACTGGCACCTCACCTAAGTGTCATGTTTAATCATAGCCTCACCTCAGGCTTCGTGCCCACTGAGTGGTGCACAGATACAGTTATCCCACTCCACAAGGGGGGATCCACCTCGGATCCTGAGAACTACCGTCCCATCAGTCTGACGAGCCTGATCTGCAAGAGCATGGAACACATCGTACCTCTTTACTCATCCCTCATCAGGCCCATAATTGAGTACAATGCCCCTTTTGGGATGTACCTTACCAGACACCTGCAGCAACTGGAAAGACCCCAAAAGTACCTCACCAAGAGGATCAAAGGGCTCAAACAGATGCCATATGCTGCCCGGTTAAAGAAACTCCAGCTCTACTCAGTGGCATACCGCCTGCTCAGAGGCGATCTGTGCCTGACGTATAAAGCCATGTCCAACCCGGAATTAATGGACATGCTGCACCTCAGAAAATCCAAATCCCATCGAGCTACGAGCTCGAGAGACTTGAACCTCAGCACTGAAATAAATAGGACATGCTGGAGGGACAGATTCATAACCCAGAGGCTCCCTTCACTCTGGAATAAAATCCCAGTCCAGGTTAGGCAGAGTCCCCCATTGACTCTCTTCAAGAGGAATCTTGATGAGTGGATGAGAGATCGTAGGTTTACCCCGGCTATCACTTCTGTGTCACTGTTAGACAGAGGCACAGTATACTAACCTCAAAAAAAGGCATAGCAAAATTAATTTAAAATGGGTGGCGAAAGCCAAACACACTCTGGCTAGGCTTATAAATGCCCTAGGGCAGATAGCCTAGTATGAACCTATGAACCTATGAACCTATTATCGTGGAACTTATAAACAAAGGCATTGGCAACCTTCAAACACTGGACCCCACCCAGCTTGGGTTCGTGAAGGGCTGATCTTGTCTCCTGAACCTGATTGACTTCCTCAAATCAGTCTCCAGAGCTGTAGACAAGGGTAAGGCGGTCCATGCAGCCTATCTGGCTACATTGCCAAGGCCTTCGACACCATCCCCCACTCTGGAATCATAGATAAACTTACTAAGCTGGGCATAACTCCCTACATCCCTCAATGGGTTGCCAACTGGGTTACTGACAGAACCCAGACTGTAAAAGTAGCCAATGCCAAATCCAGCCCCAGACAAGTAGAGAACCTCAAGGCTCAGTCCTGGGACCACTCTTGTTTGGCATCTACTTGTCTGAAGTACAGGCCAACACTAAGGGACACTGGCTAACAAAGTTCGCAGGTGACTGCAAACTGGGAGCCATTATTGAATCCCCAAATGATGTGGATATTCTACAAAAGGGCCTTACAGAAACAGATGCTTGGTGCCAGAGCCATGGGCTCAAACTTAATGCCAAGAAATGTATAGTTATCCCCTTTGGGAAAAAACATGTACCCATGAACTACCACATAGGTGGCAGTACAGTAAACACCGAAAGTGTGATGAGAGACTTGGGGACACAGGTGGACAGTGGTCTCACCTTCGATAACCACATTGCCACAATAGTCAGGAAATCCTTCTATATGGCACACTTCATCACTAAGGGCTTTTCATCCAGAAAAAAGGAGGCCATCATGTCCCACTGTACTCATCCCTCATTAGACCCATTATATAGAGTACAACGCTCCATTTGGTATGTACCTCACAAGACATCTATTTACAACCGCTGGAAAGGCCACATAAATACCTCACTAAAAGAATCACAGGCCTAAAGCAGATGCCCTATGATGACTGTCTTTAAAAAAAAAAAAAAAAAAACTCCAGCTATACTATGTGGCATATCGTCTACTCAGAGGCGATCTCTGCTTAACATACAAGACCATGTCAAACTCTGAGCTGTTGGACATGCTCCACTTAAAGAAATCCCTATCCCTCATAGTCACACGCTCCAGGAATCTAAACTTTGTCATCACAATGAACAAAACTGACCCAGAGACTCCCCATACTCTGGAATAGACTACCCATAAATGTCAAGCAGAGCACCTCCTTGGCCCTCTTCAAAAGGAACCCTGACGATTGGATGGGAGATAGGAAATTCACCCCGGGGATCACATCAGTTGCCCTGCTAGACAGGGGTCCAGGGAAGTAAATATTGTGGAAAGAAATACCCAGGGAATTGTTATGGCTAGGCTTGTATAGGCCCTAGGGCCGATAGCCTAGTACCAACCTATAAACCTATTATTTCCTTATTTATGGTCACATTAGTTGATGTGACACCCCAGAACAGTGTAAAAATAGGGGTTGATGACATCAGCTTACAGGTGTATACCAGAATACTATATAAAAAAAAAAAAAAAAAAAAAAAACTCTAACCCCATTAAGTGAAGAAACTGTGGCCAAAAAAATTGGGTAAACATCTCAGAGACTTAACCCATATTAGAGTGCACCTTTAAAGAAGCTGCCAAGGAAAAGTAAAGGGCATACATATACAGTTTTCAAACATTTCTACTTACTCTTAAAAACACATACAGCAGCATAAAAGCTCTTGTGGGCTCCATAGCGAAATTTGAACATCAGATCTTAACCTGGACAGTAAGAAAATGTTTTTTTCAATGCAACTGTTAGATCAAAACTTTTGTTATTGTGGATCCTTCAGCATTTCCTTTGGGAATTACTGATGCTTTAAAAGTTATGGTAGCTGCTGCCATACCTCCCAGCTTCTGTTGATTGTGGCTCCGAATGCAACCCTGTCCTCTCTAAACCCTCCTAAAATAGGCAATTTTGGAAGAAAAAGGTGGTGGATTACACTTAAACAATGACAATTAAGAGTTGCAGACTTTTTATTCAGAAAAATACACATAGATTCACACTTCTCCTATTCTGTCAGTT
Source organism: Protopterus annectens (assembly GCF_019279795.1). NCBI lineage: Eukaryota > Metazoa > Chordata > Ceratodontiformes > Protopteridae > Protopterus > Protopterus annectens. The sequence goes on from NC_056748.1 coordinate 461,321,091, forward strand.
TTTTGTTCAGATTAATAGTAATAGTAAATTAAAAAAATGGCTCTGATTTCCCTGAGTGTTTTTGAATTTGTCCTTGATTCTGGCAGTAAGCAGCTGAGAGCTATGGATGCTCCATGTACCATTTTTCCTAGCATCAGGTTAAAATTTGGGCATTCATTTTATGCTTTCCTGATCTGTCTACCTAGTAATATCTGTAGGCATGGTGCAAAAATTGCTATCCAACATAAAACCAACGTGTAGCATGGGATGACATCCAATATTTGGCAAAGTAAAATGTCTGATGAAAAATGTTACTGGTACCTCCTCGTGTTATTTAATGCCTTAAATACAGAACATTTCTAGTCCCAGAAGATTCAAAATTGTCCATTTACCCCTCTCTTTAATGGTAGTTCATCATGTAAGGTTCAGAACTGCAGGCATGTATGTTTAATAGACATACATAATTGTGAAATGTTTTGAAAGGTGTCTTTTTAACACTTATTTGTGAAACTAAAAAATAGTCAACTTCTGTATCTGAGTCGGCTTGGATTTCTGTACTGTTGATAAACTCTTGTCAGGTATCTTTATTTAAAAAAATTGCGCGTTAGTCAAGATCTAGAGATGGGTATAACTGACATTGCTATATATCTGGACTTTTCCAGTGTACTTGACTTAATCCCACACAGTGCAATTGTTGATATGCTAATTAATAGTAAAGTCTATCAATTCATGGTGAAATAGATTGGAAACTAGTTAATAGCAAGAATGTAAAAATAAGTTGTGCAACTTAGTCACATAAATGGGCAAATATGTCAGTGTCCCCCAATGCTTGGTGTCAGGACCAGTATTATAATACTTAGTTTTCCTCTTTTCCTAGAAATTACTACTGTTCGCAATTATAACATTGGTATGACATTTGCCAAAGAAGAAGGCCTTGATAACCTATGTAAATATCCAAATACCATTAGTGGATGAGTAGAAACATTGGGTTTCTAATTTAATACTGCTGAAAGTAATATCTTGCTCAGTAGCAGAAAAATTCCAAAACATGAACGTAAATAAACAAGCTTTAGCAGCTGTTGAACTTGTAAATGATGTGGGTCTCATGATTGAGCATAATAAGCTTCAGGCTAAATTCCTTGCAAATCAGATGCAAGGCTGTCAGATGTTAAGCTTCGTATTCAGATCCTTTAGCACCATGGATGCCATTGTCTTGTGTGTCATGTAGAAAAACATTGATTCGGCCTATTTAGATAAAGTCTCTCTCGGAATTACTAGGTTGAGGTTGCTGCTGTTAAAAGGATAAGGATTACTGAGCTTCCTTCATCTGTCACATCTTTACAATGTAAAACATGGTTTCATTAGAGGCAAACTGTGCTGTTTATTTAGTGTTTGTGGAGCACTAATAGGCATGTGTGGAATTCAGTTATATGCTGGTTTGAGATCCCTCAGGATTTTGCAGAATACAAAATCAAGTCAAATAACACTGTTACACATGACAAATTTGATAAGCAAGCAATTCCAGATTCTTGGAATGAGTTTCCTGCATGTATTGGAGACAAAAAAAAAATAAAAAAAAAAAGTAAAATTTCCCAAGTTTAAAAAGTGTATTGATGACCGAGTCAGGAAGTTTAAGATCAAGTGCGACCTGAAAGAGTCCATATTCCCAGATGGCCTTTGACCAAGAATGCAGTTATCGCAAACCTGTGAGTATATTATTTAGGGCAGAGGTTTTTGGTGACATTCTTATGCTGATGGCATGCAGCTGTTAACTGTTTTGCACAGGAGTCTGTCAGCTGTTTAAAAAATTGTCTGAGGATCCATAACCATTTGGTTAATATTTAGTTGAAGCTCCGCCCCGACTATAACTTGTAATGGATACAAACTGCATGTTGTGTTGAAATTGTGCTATTTGAGGGTAATATTTGGTGATGAGCTGACTCTGAAGGGCCAGGTTTCAGCCATCATCATCATATCATCCTGCTTCCATCTTAAGATCATTGCCATCATTAAAAACTTTATTCTACCTGCATATTTACTTGCTGTGGTGCATGCTTTGGTATTCCCCAGTCTAAGATGGGAGAGCTCCATCTACATGGACCAGTAGCACTAACGCTGTCAGGTTTTAAAAACCTGGCATCTAAAACTTTTCCAAGCTACTTGTCTCTCCAGTTTTTTTTTTAAACACTTTTATTAAATTACCCCTTGTGACATAGGCAGACTTGCGTTTATATAAAAGTAATCAAAGCATATTAATAAGTTCACATTTACAAACATTATACAATACATAGTTTGTAATCTGTTGTTCTTGATCTTCATTCATCACTAACGGGTTGTCAGTTCCTCGTGCCAGCCAAAAACTCTTGAGCTGAGCTTTTACCCACAATGCTCTTCTCCCTGTTACCTCCGATCTCGTTTGCCGCATAGCCATAAAGCCGCGTTCAAGCCAGCTGTCAGCTAAGTCTAATATTTTTTGGTTATTTGATAAAACTTTTTATTGCATCTTTCCTTATCTTTATCTCTCATTGTCTGTCGCTACTCTTTACCCTTTTTGTGGAGCATCTGATCCCCCTTTTTCTCTAATTACCTTGGTAACTTCAATACCATTGTTGGTACGGCCTTTCTCCCCACCCATTGTGGTAATCCTTAAATACCATTGCTGGTTATTTCTTCCTTCTTCCCCTTACTTTTTTCCTTTCTCATAACAAAAAAATAAATAAATACATATCATCATCTATCTTTTTTGCTATTTGTTGTGTGTGTTCAGTATGTCTGATAAAAAGGGGACATCAGACTTTAAACAATGCCTGAAATGCAGTCGTAAAATGCCTAAGAGTGACTCTCATGAGGATTGTGTGTATTGTTTGGGAGTTCCTCATCTCTCTGTGCACTCATCCTGTTCTGTTTGCCAGGCATTTCACTCCCATACCCTGAACGAACACAGGAGTAAGTTAATTCTAAAGGGCCTCCTTAAGACGCCCTTCTCAGAGGCTGTTTCTGCATCAGAGGGCTCACCCCCTCATAAGAAAGACAAAAAGAGACCACACTCTGTACCTTCACCGTTAGGCGTTAAGGATAGGCCGTCCAAACTGAAGATACCTAAATTATCATCAGAACAGAAAACAGTTGCTTTGGCACCGACCTCAGTACCATCAACCATCTTAGTGTCATCGGTGCTTGAATCAGCACCGACAATGTCTACAGCACCATCCATTGCTAAACTTCAGATTGCCACCTCCACTCCCTCCAGGGTTCTGAATAGTGCTTTCAGGGCACCGAGCTTACACATGGTACCCACGACTGTAGTGGTCACTCCTACCTCCCTCGTCTCCAAACACGAGACAGTGGTGCCGTTGGACACTGCAACACGGACCTGATACTCCCCATCAGTGGATCCTTTCCTTAGGCAGATATATAGCCCCTTCCTTGAACAGCCAGAGTCCCTCTCGGGGATATCCACCAGATCTGGCCGGAGTCTTTCTGAACTAGATGTGGTGCACCTTGTGGACCAGCTGCTGACAACCCAGGGATGTTAATCGTGCATACAGCTGCAGTCATAACAGATGGGATCTCCTGCCATCAGGCGGGTCCTCGGTCGGCCGAATTCCAAAGTCTAGGTCCGGCGTCGGTTGTAGTCGCTTCTTCCCTGACGTCAGTGCGACAGGGGTATAAAGGAACCAGCCAACGCCATTTTCTTCAGTCTTTCTTGCCGTGCGGTGCCCGAAGCAGAAGCAGTTCGCAAGTGCCGGCCAGCTCCTGAAATTACGAAAATTTTGAAACCGAAGTCTTCTTTAAAGCTAAGTACCCTGTTGGGGAAACTTTTTTTGCCTCAGACCGATGTCAGACAAAGTTAATAATTGTATTTCATGTGGGAAGCAAATACCGCATAAGGATTTCCATTCCCTCTGTATACCTTGTTTAGGCCCAGACTACGACGTCTCGGTCTGTCGCTTTTGTGCTACATTCAACAAACGCACCATTAAGCGTCGGGTGGAGTTCGCCCAGCATTATTTTGGAAAAACATTTAACTATATTATGTCGTCGGATACTCCGACTCCAGTTCTGTCTAAAAAACGCAAAGATAAGGACCGACACACGAGGTCCGCGGCCTCTACCGACACCACGCCAAAGCCGACTACACATGGTCCGGTTCTCAGCGAGGCACCTACGCAGCCCCTGACTACCGAAGACACTTTATTGGCGGTGTCTCCTGTGCCCGAGGTCGCAGGCTCCTCTGCCCACACCCCGACTACAGATACCGAAGCCACTCTTGGCGTTGAACCTCAAAACGTGGACAGGTCTACCTCCACTCAAGGTGTCTTCAGACCTTCCTCTTCTTTTTCCATCAAGGCTTTCACTAAGTCTAAAGCATACACAGGGCCTATCTCCAGGCCCCATCCCTAAAAAACAGATGCTTAAAATGGCTGAGGATTTAATTACTGTTATCGGGGGTTCTCAACCCCCACCAGACAAAAGGCCCAGAGTGGAGGAAGAATCCCCCTCCTCTGATCAGGGCTCCATTATTTCAGAGCACTCTGATGGTCAGGAACATTCTTACTCCCCTTTTGAAGACTCTGACGTGGAGGAGTCCATTCCTTCTGTATCCCCCCCAGAGGATTACTCATTTGGGGAAACTTTGCATACCTTAAGGGAACACTTCCACTGGGAAGGCCAAGATTATTCAGATTCCAAGAAAATGCTTAGGGAATTTCTCTTGCTACCTCAGCACAGGCCTCTGGCTATACCTCCTGTCTTGGACATCCTAGATAATGTTTACTCGGAGGCCTGCCTTAACCCAGACTCTCTGCCTCCAGCCCCAGTTAAGCCTGACAGGTACTACAGGGTTCCTGACTCGCACCAATTTCTATACAAAAGCCATGCTGCTGACCCAGAAACCATCTCACAGGGCCCCAAGGAAATTCAGGCCTCCACTGCTAAAAATCCATTACCTTCCGAGAGAGATTCCAGATCCTTAGAAAGGTGGGGAAAAAAGGTATATACCTCGGCTACCTTAACCTTGAAGGCCTTAAACTGTCAGTTCCATATGCTAAAATACCAACAGTTTTTGTTATCACAGTTGAAAAGTAAAATGTCACAACCTGAACAACCAGACTTGAAGGAGTTGCAGGATTTGATGCATAGTGCAGAACAAGTGGGTAAGCATACCTTACAATGTGGTTTTGATGCTCTAGAGGCCTCATGTAGAGCTGCTGTTACAGGATCAGTCATACGTAGACATGCCTGGCTCAAGGAGCAAACCTTGCCTGATCATGTCAAAGCTAAATTACTAGATGCCCCTCTACAAAAGGATGTATTATTTGGTGCTAATGCTGAGGAGGTATTAAGGAAAATGGAGGAAAAGGCTAAATCAATGCAAACTGTGAAAGATTTTCTACAGGTACAACCCCCACGTTTCAGTAGAAATTGGCCTTCCAAAAATTGGTCCTTTCCAGCCACGGACAGACCCCAAAGAGGCAGATACAGGCGCCCGAGGGGCAGAGGACAATCCCAAGGATCGTTTAGAAGCAGACAATGGCAAGCTCCTGCACAAAGAGGTAGTGAGGATAACTCGCAATCATTCAGAAAGCAAGCCCAATGACTTTCCCCTTTGCATGCCAAGCAAGACTCAAATGGCAGCCCCCTTAGGAGGAAAGCTGGCATTATTTTCAAAAAAATTGGCATATTGTCACAAAAGACAAATGGATCCTGAACATTATAAACAGAGGCTACAGATTCCATTTTCACACCCTTCCAAAAATGAGAGGCATGCCAAACCTGCCACACAATCAAAGGGCAGAGGCACAAAGGCAAATTGCAGATCTCATAGACATGAAAGCTATTCAAGAGGTACCTACGCACGAACAAGGTCAAGGTTTTTATTCCAGGCTATTCCTGGTACCAAGGAAGGGAAAAGATTGGAGACCTATTTTGGACCTATCCATCCTAAACACATTTCTACTCGTACCAAAATTCAAGATGCTCATGCTACAGCAGCTTCTTCCCATGCTGGGCAAGGAGTCTTGGCTGGTAACATTGGACCTCAAGGAGGCATACCTGCATGTCCCAATCAGACAAAATTGCAGAAGATACCTCAGATTTCTTGCAGGTTCAACCCATTATCAATTCTCTGCATTGCCCTTTGGCTTATCTACTGCGCCCAGAGTATTCACGAAATGCCTGGCATCAGTAATTGCCTACTGCAGACTTCAAGGGATACAAATATACCCCTATTTGGACGACTGCCTGATCCAAGTGGACAGCAAGCACATTCTTGTGAAGCATCTGGCTTATGTAATAATGTTGTTGAACTCTCTGGGATACACAGTCAACAAAAAGAAATCAAGGCTAATACCCTCTCGGAAGATAATTTTCCTGGGTGCCAACTTGGACACAAACACCCAGATGGCCTACCTCACGCCAGAGAAGCAGGGGCAACTAACTCAATACTTCAGAGCACTAGCAAATTGCACCAGGCTGACTGCAAGGAAAATCCTGCAGGCTCTGGGATTCATAGCATCTTGCATCTTACTAATCCCATGTGCAAAGCTGCATATGAGGAAACTTCAATGGTACCTGAAAAACCTATGGTCTCAACACAGCCACAGTTTGGAAACAATAATACCACTAATTCCATGTCTACAAAAGGAATTTCTGTGGTGGGCTAAAGCATGCCAAACAAACACAGGTCTTCCATTCAGTAAGCCTCAAGCAAATCAAGTCATCACAACAGACGCCTCGGGCGCACATGACAGATCGGTGCATTCAGGGCAAATGGTCCCAAAAGGAAAAGCACCTTCACATCAATCAAAAGGAAATGCTAGCAGTAATAAATGCTATTATAGCTTTCAAGGACCTTCTGCAACCAGGTCAACTATTGATAAGAACGGACAACACCACAGTTATGAAACAGGGAGGAACACATTCATACCCCCTATGCAGACTGGCCATGTCACTTTGGAACATGGCCATGGACTTACAAATCAAACTACAAGCACAGTACTTGCCAGGCAAGGAAAACACGCTGGCAGACAACCTAAGCAGAAATATGGCAGATCCACACGAATGGAAGTTGCATCCATATTTTTACAGAAATAATCCAAGCATGGGGAAGGCCAGACATAGATCTCTTTGCCTCCCACAAAAATCACCAATTGACAAAATTCTGCTCAAGGATTTTCCATCTAAAGGCCTGGAGAGTGGACGCTCTCTCTTTCAGTTGGACATCAATGACAGTTTATGCCTTACCACCTCTTCCTCTGCTGCCCAAAGTTCTATTGAAAACCAGAGCAGACAGACCAAAGATGATTCTCATTGCTCCAGACTGGCCAAGACAACACTGGTACCCACTCCTGAGGAGCCTGACGCATTCCCCACCATGGACCCTGCCTCTAATGCCTCTTCTCCTGACTCAGCACAGCTTCAAAACTCTTCACAGCCAGCTAAAAACACTCAATCTAGCCGCATGGAAGATTCCTTAGCATCACAACAGACCCTACTCTCCAAGGAGGTGCAGGATGTCATTTTGGAGGCCATAAGGCCGTCGGCTAGAAAAGCTTACTCCGCAAAATGGAAACGGTTTTGTGTCTGGAATGAGAAAAAGGGCCAGGATCCTGGAAAACTGAATTTACCTCAAATACTACAGTATCTAGCTGAGCTGCTAAGCAGTGGACTTTCATTCTCCTCCATCAAAATCCATGCCTCAGCCATTTCTGCAGAATACAACACTGATCCACCCTTATTCTCTCACCCTCTCTTAAGACAGTTCCTCAGAGGGGCTAAGAATCTAAGACCCCAAGGAAACAACCAATACCTGCTTGGGATCTCAATTTCCTTCTGGAAAAACTGACCTTGCCTCCCTTTGAGCCAGCTGCCTCATCAGATTTGCAGTATTTGTCCTGGAAAACAGCTTTCCTTCTGGCTATTACCTCAGCTCGTAGAGTTTCAGAACTACAAGCTCTCATGGCTGTGCAGCCTTTTATCATCTTCCATCAGGACAGAGTTTCCTTATGAACCAACCCGTCCTTTATGCCTAAAGTGGTATCCAGGGTAGCTTTGAATCAGGCCATACACTTACCTACCTTTTATCCTAATCCTCAAAACAAAGGGGAGAGATTACTACATTCCTTGGACATCCACAGACAACTCCGTTATTATCTGGCGAGAACAAAGCCTTTCAGAAAATCAGAACAGCTCTTTGTGTCCTATGCTGTAGGAGCTCAAGGAAAGCCAATTTCCAAACAGACATTCTCAAAATGGATAGCCCACTGCATACGCTTTTGCTATTATTTTCATGGCAAAACTGTACCTACAGGCATCAGATCTCACTCCACAAGGGCCACAGCTACCTCTGCAGCTTTCCTCAGAGGAGTTCCTACCAAAGATATTTTGGAAGCAGCCACTTGGAGTTCTGTGCATACCTTCTCCAAGCACTACCACCTACCATTATACTCCAAAACTAGAGCAGGCTTTGCCACTGCAGTCTTGCACGGCATCCTGGCTCCTCCTAGTTCCACCTAGTGCCTACCACCCCTTTCTTAGCTTTGGGATTCTACCCATCTGTTATGACTGCAGCTGTATGCACGATGAACATAGTACAGTTTTGTACCTACCATAAATGTAGATGTTCGAGTGCTAATACAGCTGCACTCCAGGTTTCCCTCCCTCCTTCCCCTCTTGGGACAGGCCTATAGGCTAACACATCCTCATACAACCTGATTGGGGTATTCATTTGTGGTGTATTTGCTTGCAACTACTGTATTTTGATTATATTGCATTGCTTTATTACACAAATGTATGTATTGCCTTCCTTCTGGGGGCACCTGACATCTGGGGCAAGAAAAACTGAAGAAAATGGCGTTGGCTGGTTCCTTTATACCCTTGTCGCACTGACGTCAGGGAAGAAGCGACTACAACCGACGCCAGACCTAGACTTTGGAATTCGGCCGACCAAGGACCCGCATGACGGCAGGAGAACCCATCTGTTATGACTGCAGCTGTATTGGCACTCGAACATCTACATTTATGGTAGGTACAAAACTGTACTTTATTCCTACACCTGCTAAGACTCAACCCCTTGTCAGCCTTTGGAATATTTTTCCACGGACTCCATCCTATTCTCCTCCTTTGACATCCTTGCAGGTTTCAAAGCCTTCAACATCGATGCCTTTTTTGGTACCCACTTCTTCAGTGCCACTAGTGGATCTCGGGTCTATATTACAACAACGAACGCTTAAATGTTCGAATCTGTAAAAGTCGACCTTTACAGATCAAACAGTTAAATGTTTGAAGTTGTAAAAAGATAAATTAAAAAAAAAAATACAATGAAAGGGTTATAGAAGGGGGGCACCCCTCGCACCCCCCCCCGCTACTTAAATATACCAACTCCGAGATTGGACTACAGTGCAGAAATGGGAAATTTCCCATTCCCTACACTGTAGCGCGATCTTGGAGTTGGTATATTTAAGTAGCAGGGGTTGTGGGGGGGCTTGCCCCCTTCTTAAACCCTTTAGTTTTTTTTTTCACTTGTGTTTTTTTTTTTAATTTTTAAAGTAATTCGTATGCTTAACTGTTCAGTCTCTAAAAGTCGACCTTTAGAGATTCGAACATTTAAGCATTCGTGGATCTAATATAGACGCTGGATCTAACTGTGGACCTGGAACAGACCCTTTGGCTCGTTCGGAGCCAGGCCTTCCTCAGGTCCAGGATTGGGCTACAGGCTTCTCAGTGACGAGTACAATTCAGAGCGTATCTACGGTGGCATCCATGGTGCCAAGAGTCCTGTCTGTTACCAATCCCTCTTGAGACTCTTCTCTTGGGAGTGGGCTCGATGGAGTGGGGTGTGACTCCAGTTTCCGAGGTTGTCTTTCTTGGTTCCGTACTCCCATCCCTCTTCAGGTGGGCCTCCTTTCCGAAGGTTTGCATACAGAGGCAGGGGCCTTCTCCATCGCCTGGAAAGGCGGCTCACCAGAAGAGGGATGGGAGCCCGGACGTGTACTTCCCCTGATCTGCAGCTGGCACAAACTACCAGTTTGGGACATCGAGCACGAGAGCCTCAGGATACCCTACGGCAGGGTGCCCCTTCTTCCGAGTCCTCTTCAGAAGTTCCTGCTAAAGAGGTACTATAGCAGTCGTGCAAGAGGAAGCACGTAGACTCCCCTGAGGAGTCTCTTACAGAGGATGTGGATTACGATGAAGGGGAATGGTCCCCATGGTCACTCCTTAAAGATGTCTTCTTTGGAGACATCCTTGAAATTTTGAAACGGAGGGGTTACTGGAAGCCATGGAATCTATTTTCCTGCAGGACTTTCGTGCTCTTCCATCTACCTCTTGGGTGTCCCTGCCTGCAGATGAGCTAGTCCAGCTCACGGTGCAGAGAGCCTGGAAGAATCCTGACTCTGAGCCAATCCCACGGAAACCAGATAAAATCCTCTCCCCCTCAAGGAGAACCCACATTGGTCTACCGGTAGATGCTATGGTGGTGGCAGCAGCCACAAAGAAAGAGCTCGCCGAAGAGATCCAGAATGTTCATCTGCCTAATAGGGAGTCCCGGGTGGTAGCTAGATTAGGGAAGTGAGTTTTTGCTTCATTGACCTTTGCCATTCAGTCCTTGACCTATCTGGCACATTTTACTAGGCTCCAAAGAGACTTGATTACCAATCTCTCTGGAACCTTATCAGGACAGGTGTCTGACAAGGTAAGTGACGAGGCTGCCTCGCAACTAGCAACCCTGGAATTGATATCGAACTCGTCCATGAAGTTAATATCCCATGCAAATAAAGGGGCAGCAAGAGCTGCGGGTTCAGGCATAGTTAGTTTTCTACAGTCTTTGCCTTTATCTGGTTTTGTTTTGTTTAGTCATTCTTGCACAGATTAAAAAATAAAACTGTATTGAAGCTGTTCTGAGATTTCCTTGCATGCCGCCGTGCCCTTTAGTTCCAAATTATGCCCTGCAGTTGTGTTACATTAACTAGAATGACAAATGCAACCACCAGCAGCCAAAGGTCACACAGGAGAACAAACTGCAAATGTAAAAACCATAAAGCTTACGTAGTTTATTAAAATATGACCGGATAAGCGCTTTCACACAAAGTGCTTCTTCAGATCCATGTAACAGACAAACATTACATTAACTCATCAGTGTATTTTGTTTAGAATATGGCTTGAAAGTGCTTAAGTGCGTTAAAAAGTGCAAGGGCAAAAAAAGAAAAATCTGCATGAAGACAAATATATGGTTTGTGTTGCTTGATTAGAGGATTCACTTTTTCATGAACATTGTGATATCCGAGATGCTTTCAAATTTTTACTCCTGCTCAAGGTCAACCCCTTTGGGGTCCGCTAGCTGAGGCTGTATCTGATAACTCTAAGAACAAGGGCAAAACCATAAAACAAGTATGATAAACCTGACTTGGATCATGCAGGTGATTGCTGTCCCAGCTCAGTCATGAAGAAGTTCAGGTCTGAGGATGTTCCCTTATATTATTGTCTTGTTGGTGTTTTCCACATACCTTAGACAGTAGTTTGAGAATTCTTCAGTAAAAGCAGAACTAGAGAATAAAACTAGGGTAAAAGTGCAAGTTTGTTATAAGATTGGTCAGTGTTTGCTGACTCAAGTTTTGTAAAACTATTTAATATTTAATGCATAACTTCAGTAATTCTATGCTCCCTTTCTAATATAGTGTTAATTGTACTTATTCATTCTGTTTTTTTCTTTTCAGCATTGCAGTAAGGATAGTGATGATCTCATTAAGACATTAATATTTTTTTTAGAAAAATTGTAATGGTTTATTTCTCTCTAAACATTCTTTCATATTAGATTCCAAACAAAGCAGTATTGAGTTTTCCTTTATCTTATATAGGCCACCACATGAAAAACCTCTCTATCCACTAACTGAGCAGATTAATTTTGTCCCTTTTTTTTTCTGAACTTAGTCATTGATTTCTGTAATATATCTCGAGTTTATAGATCATGTAAAGTATTTACACATACTGGGTCATATAAAAATATGTATTGTTGTTAATTAATGTACCCAGGAGAGAGAGAGAGTGTGTGTGTCTGTGTGCGCGCCCCTGTATTTGGTGAAGATCCTTTTGTTTCCAAAAACCCTTTTTTATTGTCCTCTTCACATTTTGTATATAACTGATGCTTAGTATCACATTCTTAAACATACCTTCAAATAAACTAATTATATAATTGTATTTTTCTTCCATTGTAAAAAATATCATCCAAATTTCATCCACCAGCTTAGTAACATGTCATGCACATCACTTTTCTATTTAAATCGAGGTGGCAAGGATTTGTATGACATTGCCCTTTCATGGATTCAACAGAATTCTTCCCTAAGGTAAATTGAGGGAATGGATAGGGGAAGTTTCACTATCCTTTGAAAAGTTTTATATGTAGTAAAATATTACCTTCCAGTTTCTAACTTACCCAGACTTCAACGCCATAGGCATGCCTCTCGACCTCTGAGCATGAAGTCTGGGTAAAGTCTAAAGTAATATTGGGGGGGGGGGGGCAAAAGCCCAAAAACAGGGGCAGATTTTAAACATTGATTTTATAAACTTAAAAATTTGAAAGAATATCAGATTTTGTGTTATCGTACATTTTGAAGGATATAAAGTCTGAAACTTAAATGTCTGTCATTTAGTGACTTCAAGCCTCAGTGACGTGCCAGAAACACAAATTTTATGAGAAACAGACCAAAGGTATGAGGCAAAATCTGGACAATTGAGAGGTATGGCCATAGGTGATCAATGGGTAGACCTGTACTTTTAAGTACTTTATTCAGGGGGGCTATAGTTATGGCCCAGCAAGTTCATTTCTACCCTCTGTAAAGCATTCACTTTCTTGCCTGTTTTTGGATGTATGTGATCAAATGTACTTTCTAATGTCTGTTTTTAGAACACATCATTTCTAATTATAGAAAGGAATAAACTATTTCCACAGCCTATTTATTTTTTTACTGTTCTTTGGTTTGTTCCTCTCACCATGTACAGTAATATCAGTTTTGTTCTTTAAGATTTAATTGATCTTTATCTAATGCAAGACTGTAACACATTGGTCTGTTAAGTGTTCTTAGAGAAGTTGTCAGCAAATCCCAAAAACAACTTATTTTTGGTATGTATCTCCTTAATTCTTCCATAATATTAAATATATCATGCATGTGCACTAGGAAGAGGTAGATGGCAAATACAGACGTCTATCGTGCTACTTTTCACATTCATCTGTCAGATGCTGTGATAGATTTTTTTACCCTTTCCCAAAATGGAGTATATAGTGCCTCAGTAACTGCTGTTCATGGCTTGCCAGAGCATTCTTCTGTTAACTGAGTAAAATGCCACCTCAAAGTCTATAATCATGGCATGGCATTTTTTGTCCTGATGGTGATTTATTTCTGTATTACATGCTGAAATGTGAGGCAGGTTTCTGAGGGTGACCTCTTTAGCCGAAAGGCATACTAAGTATCATGTTCCCCCTCCCATCTGTTTCTTCAGGTCATCAAAATCATACTGAAGAAAACTTTTAAGAGCGCTATCTGGGAAGGCCATGGGACCATGTACCTTTTACGGCCCCTTACAAATTCTAGTGTGTTTGCCTGTTTGTAGGAAATTAAAATTTTGTAGATATTCTCTTCATTTTTCACCATTCGTTTCTACTCCCCCTTTTTCATGTTCAGTTGGTATCTTCTTCCCAATCCCAAGAGTTCTTGATATTTTATTACCCTTCTACTACACAGTATACCTTTTAACCATATCAGTAATTACTGGAGTTTCCGGTTCATAGCATTTATCTTGTAAGTCCATGCCTTTTTTTCCAGATGTTCCTACTCTGACAGTCTGCAAATTATTTGAACCATGACTTTCCATTAGTTAAGGAATCACCTGTACTTTTTCTTTGTATATAATGTGGTACCAATATAAAAAAAGTAATGTAAGAGTGTTCAATCTCACCGTTTGTTCTTACACACGGGTTCGGAGCCGATTCTCTGCTCCGAGTTGGCCGAATTGCAAAGCTCTGAATCTCAGAGAAGCTCGAGACCAGCCCATATCCCACAGTCCTCCCTGCCATTACCCAGAGCTAGTTTGCCGCTGCAGCATATCTGATCGAGGAGAGCTCGGACCAGATAGAGATAAGAATTCAAATTTTTTCTTTCTTCAGGCACCCTTGTGGCCTAACCCTTTTTCTTGGGTGTGATTTTTTTTTGAGTGTTTTCTGTATATAACCTTTTTCATATACATATATTGCTATAGGATTAGTAATTTATTTTTCTATTATCATAGTTATTGTCATTATTACTGTACTATGTCAGAAAAAGCCAAATCTGGCTTTAAAAGATATCAATGTGGGCAGAAAATGTCCATTACTGACAGTCATGCTTCCTGTGTCTACTGTCTTGGCCCTCTCCATCTCCAAGAGGATTGCTCTATTTGCCATTCCTTTAGCGGGAGGGTCATGACAGATAGATGCAGGAAGCTTATTGACAGGATTGTTGAAGCCGGCCTTTCAAGAGGCTTTGGACAAGTTGGATCAGGCTTCTAAATCCTCGAAGGGGTTGAAGATGTCGGAGCCCATGTCATCGGCTCAGTTCATCTTCTCGGGTTCGTTCGCCTGTTCCATAGATCTCGGGGCCGAGCGTCGAACATTTATCTTTTCCTGAGCCCCAGATCTTGGAACCGGTGGCGGAACTGCCACCACCGTCCATTCTTCGGTCGGTGCCATCTTCGGCTCCTTCGACCCGTTCTTCCAGACCTTTGTCTGACACATGTGGATCGTGTCGTGCAGAAACTCATGGAGAACACGGCCCTTTCCAAGTTAATTGCAGTTTCCTCCCAGTTGGTGTCGAAACTAGAAGGCCTCCCCATATCTCCAACAGGTCCTCCTTCGAGACCCATCCAGATCTCGGAGCCGGGAGAAGATGACCTGATGATAGTGGAGCCCTCGGTGCCGAAACAGTCCATTGCACGATTGACACCTTTGACTTAGACTCCTTCGGAACCGTTATTTGGGTCGCGGAGCCGACGGTCTTTGCTCGGTTCCGGGACCGAGAGTCGTACCGACCTGTCGGTGCCGACTCTCCCTCTCGGGGCCTCGGCACAGACTGGCTCGGCTCCGTCCTCGGGGTCGGAGCCCACGGCACCTGGTTCTGGGATGCTTCCATGTTCTTCGGAACCGGGGGAGCCCTCGGCCAGGGGTTCGGGGGCCTTTGACCTTATGAGGAAGGTATTGTCTGCACAGACAACCGAATCTTCTCCTTCCCCAGAAGCGCCACTTTCTGTTTCTGCTCCCACGATCCATCCCAAGCGTCGAACCCAATTGCCTCAGCCACCCCCAGAGGGTTCCCCCTGTTCCTTGGAGGCCTTACCAGAAGCCTCCTCTGATGAGGTCCCAAGGAAACGGTTGTGCAAGAGGAGGCACATAGATTCCCCACAGGAATCTCTAACATCTGATACCGACTTGGATGAGGCAGAGGGGTCCCCCAAATCACCCTCGGAGGATGTGTCATTTGCAGACATCCTGGAGATCTTGAAACACAGGGGTGATTGGCAGTCCCTAGCCCCCTCTGAGGACGAGTCGGTGCTGCTGAAGGCTTTTGGGGCTCAACCTTCTACCTCCTGGGTGACCCCGCCCTTCGATGAATTAATGGATTTGATTGCGCGAAGGGCGTGGGAGACACCTGACACAGTGGAACCAGTCCCTAGGAAACCAAACCAGTTCATCACTGCCCCCCAAGATAAATCTTAACTCACCAAGGGAGTCCCTGTCGATGCTATGGTGGTGGCGGCAGCCACGAAAAAGGAGATGTCTGAGTCTTCCTCATCTGTTTATCCTCCTAATAAGGATTCTAGGACTATGGACAGATATGGGAAGCACATTTTTAGTTCAGCGACTTTTTCCATGCGTTCGCTAAACTACCTGACCCATTTCACACGTTTGCAGAGGGATCTCATCAAGGAGCTGACAGATAACCCTCCAGGGTAACATAGATGCTGCTGTTTCAGAAAAGGTAACAGCACAACTTAACACCCTCACCTCCATAGTAAACTCATCCATGAGGCTCATCTCGTATGCAGCCGAGGGATCGAGTAGAGCTGCAGCTTCAGCGATTGCTCTTCGAAGACAATCATGGATGCGGCTGTGCTCCTTTGCGGAAGACTTCAAGTCTTCCTTTGCCAATGCCCCTTTTGATGGTGCCACACTTTTCGGGCCCAAGGTTAAGGAGACTCTCACTCAGTGCGAGCAAGACGGAAAGACCCTGTCTGCTGTCGGGTTCCGTTTTTCCGCTCCTACTAGACCGTACCCCAAAGGGCAACGAGGTGGAAAAATGTGGTTCCGTAAGAATCAGGGATCTTTCCAGACCACACAGAGTGATACCCCCTCGAGAGGCAGAGGAGGTGGTAGAAATGGAAGACGCTGCCCCGGTGGCAGAGAGGGTCCGCATAACCAAAGTGACAGGGATTCCGTCCCTGGGAAGCCTTTCCAGCACTCCTGAACGGAGGCCCGGCTGTCCTGCTCTGGAGGCAGTCGGGGGTCGCTTAGCTTTATACCCACTGGCCTGGCTAAACATTACTTCAGATTCTTGGGTAAAAAGCATTATAACCAGCAGATACAAAATCCCCTTCATTTCAACACCACCTCTACAAAGAAAATTTCCAGACGTGCCACCCCATCTGTTAAAGCTAGCAGCTGTAGAAATTTCAAAGCTGCTCGAAAACAGAGTCATCCAACCAGTCCCGGCGGACCAAAGAGAATTTGGAACTTACTCAAGGTTCTTTTTAGTTCCAAAAAAGACGGGACTGGAGACCGATCTTAGATCTCAGCCATCTCAACAACTTTGTGAAGAAGGAAAAGTTCCGAATGGTCACGCTTCAATCGATCCTTCCATTCTTACAGAAGGACGATTGGATGTGCTGTATAGATCTCAAAGACACGTACTACCACATCAAAATGGCCAGACTGTCCAGAGATCACCTGTGCTTCCGGCTGGGGGCCAGTCACTTTCAGTTTCGAGCTCTGCCCTTCGGACTCACCTCAGCCCCCAGGGTATTCACCAAATGCATGGCAGTAGTTGCGGCTCACTTGAGATGACAAGGATTCCGGGTGTTTCCGTATCTGGACGACTGGCTCCTCACCGCCACCACCGAGCGTCGACTATTGCAAGCCAGAAGACTATACAATCGGCCTTTGTTCCCACTTAGGGATATCCATAAACTTCGAAAAGTCTTGCTTATTGCCCTCACAGTGTATTTCCTTCATCGGAGCAGATCTAAATACATGATTGACACTACTGAAACTTCCCCCAGTAAGAGCTTCAACGCTCAAACAGCAGGTCCTACTTCTTCTAGTCAGCAAGAAAGCCCCAGCCAAACTGGTGTTAAAAGTGTTGGGTCTGATGGCAGCCACACTAATTGCAGTCCCTGTGGGAAGGTTACACATGAGGATTCTTCAATGGCTGCTCTTTGCACAGTGGTCATTCCAACACCTACTCCTAGGGCACGAGATCAGGATAACGGAATCTTGCAGACGGGACCTCTCATGGTGGGTGCGCGATCAGAACCTCACTGTGGGTCGTCCGTTCGTTCTACCCAGTCCAACAGCCACAATAACCACGGACGCTTCCCTGATAGGGTGGGGGGGGGCCATTTTCAGGGAAGAACAGTCCAAGGAGAATGGTCCAGCACAGAGTACACTCTACATATAAATGTTCTGGAGTTGAGGGCAGTGTTCCTGGCATTGCAACACTTCCAAGCCCTCTTACCTCTAGGAACAGTAGCAGTTCAGACAGACAACATGTCTGTAGTCTGGTACATAAACAAGCAAGGGGGAACCAGGTCTTACCCGTTATGCAGAGAGGCCATGAGAATTTGGCAATGGGCAGAGTCCACGGGTCGCTTTCTGATAGCAACGCACATCCCGGGGTCATCCAGCGTCATTGCGGACAGGTTGAGCAGAGCCATGCTGTTACCTCACAAGTGGTCCCTCAATTCACAGACGGCAGAGAAGATCTTCTGCAAATGGGGCCAGCCTTGCTGCGATCTGTTTGCTTCCCCGTTGAATGCAAAATGCAGAAGCTACTTTGCCCTTCTACCCCCTTCGGGGGATGTCCCCAGGGACGCACTGATACACGATTGGCCCCCGGGTCTCCTATATGCATTCCCACCAACTCCATTGATTCCCAGATTTCTACAGAAAGCCAGGAGTCTGGAAAGGACTATAATACTCATAGCCCCATTCTGGCCTCGTCAAATATGGTTTCCCTTTCTTCGAGCTCATCAAATAGAGGAACCATGGATTCTGGACCCAGTGCCAGATCTGCTGACACATTCGTCTGGAGTTCCTCACCTGTCTCTACAGTCCCTCAAACTAGCAGCTTGGCTGCTCCGCTTCCCTGCCTAGCCAGGTCTCATCTACTCCTTCCGGCAGTTCAACACATCCTAGTTGCTTCTCATAAAGCCTCTACTACTAAGCTCTATACGAGTAAGTGGAAACGCTTTGTATATTGGGCATCTAGTCAAAACTTAGATCCCTTGGTAGCTCCTCTACATAAAATTTTAGAATTCTTATCCATCCTTTTTCACAAAGGAGCTTCTACTTCCACTCTAAGAGTACAGTTGGTGGCCATATCAAACTTCCATATTGGTGAGGGAGGTTCTCCCATTATGTCTCACAGACTTTGTAAAGCCTTTTTGAAAGGAACCTTCCATCTTAGACCACCTGTCAGAAAACCTTTCTTTCCATGGAGTCTGAATTTGCTGCTGTCGCAACTCATGTTGCCACCTTTTGAACCTGCTTCGTCATGCCTCCTAAAGTTCTTATTGTGGAAGACGCTGTTTCTCGTCGCCGTGACCTCAGCTCGTAGAGTCTCAGAGCTGCAGGCATTATCGGTCAGACCACCTTACCTGATATTCCATCCAGACAGGGTCTCTTTCCATACAAATCCATCTTTCCTTCCAAAAGTATGTTCAGTTACGAATATTAACCAGTCTATAGAACTCCCTACCTTTTTCAAAAACCATATCAACAAACTGGAGTATATGTTGCACAAGTTGGAAATTCACAGGCAGTTAAGAGTTTATTTAGACAGGACCAAAGCTTTCAGAAAACGGATCAACTCTTCGTTGCTTTTGCAGACAATAAAAAGGGCATGGCAATTACTAAACGTACACTATCTAAATGGCTTGCTGACTGTATAACATTTGCATACTCTAAATCAAACCAATCCTTACCTACCAAACCTAAGGCCCATTCTACCAGATCCGTTTCCACTTCCTTAGCTCATGTGGCTCGTTTGCCTTTGGACACTATTTGTGCAGCAGCCACGTGGTCTAAACCACATACTTTCATCACTCATTATAGAGTGGACAAGGTCTCCAAGGATAGGACATCATTTGGTTCCACTGTGTTTAGGAACATTCTTCCATGAGTCACTCGGGGTCACGGAGCTAGGGACGCTACCCGTGTGTAAGAACAAACGGCGAGATTGAACACTCTTACATAAAGAAGTTATGTCCTTACCATAACGTTCCATGTAGAGTGTTCATCTCGCCTTTGTTCTTACATTCCCTCCCTTTCCCCCCATGTGTTTGGAAGAACTGGTAGCATTAGAGTCTGATTGACGTGACTTGACCCTTTGCGGGGTATATGGTCCCGTGTATCATGAGATATATGCTTAGACCATTAGTTATTGCTATGGTGAGAGAGTGTATGCTTCTAGCACCGCAGGTGTTGGATCCTTTGGTCTGGTTTGTTTGCAAACTAGATCTGAGTAATGGCAGGGAGGATTGTGGCATATGGGCTGGTCTCGAGCTTCTCTGAGATTCAGAGCTTTGCAATTCGGCCGACTCAGAGCCGAGAATCGGCTCTGAACCAGTGTGCAAGAACAAAGGTGAGATGAACACTCTACATGGAATGTTATGGTAAGGACATAACTTCTTTTTTCTTTCCTTCCTGTGTACCACTTTAAATATTTTGTACCATTTTTTCCCCCAGAAATCATCTTTTTCGTTTTAAACCATGGTCCTGTACCTGTCCTAAATTCCCTCATTTATGTATAAGCACTGAAGTTTTTTCTTTTTACAAACACTTTCTAATGTTTTCATGAAGCAGCTAATTCAGGTATACACATTCTTTAATAAACCACATTCCCTTGCTTTCTCAGTTATAGTTCTTATCCCACTGTACCACCCTGTAGTTCTGTTAGATTACATGTCCCTCAATCTTTTGTTCGTAATATTCTCAGTCTGTTTTGTAAATGCTCCTCGTTAAATTTGCCATTCTTTTTAATCTCTTTAAATTCAGTTTAATCTGTTTATCACAACTTTGGTAGTCTTTTTTTCCTTATTTATCTCTGTTTGATATTTTAATTTTAATGACATTCTAAGAGAGGAGAGGTCACATTGTTCTAATTTTTATATTAAATTATAGCCTTTTCCAGTTCCAGGAGAAGTCATGGCATAGTCTGTTACCAATGTTACTGTAGTAGCAGTGTCAGTGGCACTAGAGGTAGCACACTTGCCTTTGGTGCAGAATATTGTGGGTTCTATTCCCATACCAGGTGGATATATGCTTACTCTGCAATGCAGCATAAGGCGTGGCTGATGCTTTCTTGAGTGTGTTGTCCTTCCCTTGAGGCATTAAGCCGAGGTCCCATCTGTTTGAGTTGATGGTAGCTCAGGAGGTTCTAAAAGATCCCACAGCACCTGTTGAAAAGAGTAAGGGTCCTTTATTTGTATATATATATATACAAAAGTAATTCTTATTTACAAATATTTACATATTTGCAGATATATAGATATACATATCTGTTTACATGATCATACTACATTTTCATCCTATTAGACTCGCACTTCTTTTTTCAGGCACAGCTGATAGCTTGGAAATAAAGGGTACCTACCTGAGTCTCCACATTCACTATCATATGTTCATTTATCAAGTTTACTCTGTTACCTGATTGTTTCCAGCTCCCTCATAAGAGCAACTAACAGAGTCTCTACCCGCTTCACTCCCCACCCTGCCCCCTATTCCCTCCCGCCCCCAGTGGTCCTACCGTTATTACACTCACAGACCCCTCCCATCTTTCTAATAGCCAACCACAGCACTACAACTCAGCACTACCTCCCCCATCTTCCCACTACTATCACTCCTCCTCAGCTAACATGTACAAGCATGCCTTACCTATGCTCATGGCATGCACTCTCCTTGCACATCTTACATCCTACCAAAACTCCATCATTCCCCTACTCAATCACTACCACTGTACTACTACTACTCACACCACCACTCATGTCTCACCCTCACTCAGCTCCCCTCCCACCAACTCAAGAACCATCCCTATGCACCCCCTGCATATTCTACCAACTATATTACTCAAACATAAAGCATCCCTACAACTTAACATAGTAACCCTCCCACCATACCTATTACCCACAGAGCACAATCGTAAAGTTTCCCTAATAAACACATTCAAATACTGAGAAAACTAATAACCTCATGCATATCAAAACTAGCCCTAAGTGGAGACATCCACCCGAACCCTAGCCCTACCATCTCCAACCCCAATCCTCATAATCAGAGTAGAAACCACAATTTCTCCCGTATCACAGCCAATAGAAAGCAAAGCGACTTCCTTCTACTAAGCCTGAATATTAGAAGTATATCCAACAAAGTCCATGAACTCCATGCCACCATAGAATTGTACTCCCCAGATGTAGTCATCCTGACAGAAACCTAGCTAAAACCTCACATTACCAGTGAGCAAATCCTTCCTACCGGTTACGGCATACCAAGAGTAGACCGGCTAAACAAGAAAGGAGGCGGTGTAGCTGTAATATTTAAACAACATCTAAACATCCAGATCTTAAAATCATCAGCTCCACAAATAGGCAATGAAGAAATGATATATACCAACCTCAAAATAAACCAGAACAAAACCATCAACATAATTGGATGCTATTTCCCACCTGGCCAAAACATCCCTCCACTAGAAAACCTCCTCAGCTGGTCTGCCCACCATCTCCCCCAAGAAACTATAATTTTAGGTGATTTCAATATTGACTCGCAATCCTGTTATGGCAACCATCCAATCCATCATGTAAACCTTCATGGCTTCACCCAGCTAGTCCAGTCGCCAACCAGGATAAATAAAAACTCCAGCAAGCACACTACCCTGGATTGGATACTAGTCAGTAAGAGCCCCCAGTCATATATAACAGGCTGCTTATCAGATAGCCTCAGTGATCACTCCCCAACATTCCTACTAAAAAAATACCTATACCAAGATAAACCTGTCATCTACCGTCAGATATGTAACAAACTTTAACCCACTCACATTCATCTCATCCCTCAAGCAATGTAACTGGCATCCAAGTACCTCAGTCTTGATGACGCAGTTGAATTTTTTAATACTATCTTCCTGAGCATCCTTAATTACCATGCCCCCATAAGACTTTCCAGAACCAAAGCACAACCCTCCTCATGGCTACAGAAAACCACTAAGTCAGAAATGAAAAACAGGGATAAAGCCTGGGAGCAGTGGCGCAAAACCAAACCCCCTCAACTAGACAGAAATTCCTAGAACTACGCAATAGAGTCAAAAAGCTAATAAAACAGGACAAATTCCAATACTTACCAGTCTGCCCTAGACTCCTCCCAACACAGCCCCAAACAATTCTGGTCCTCCATGAACTCCATCCTCCACCCATGTAAAGTCAGTAACCCTCTTCCTAACATCCCTCACTCCTCCGAAAATATTGCTACCTCATTCAACACACATTTCACACAAACCATACTATCACTAGCTAAACAGCACAACCCCCGTCCCCTCCAACCCACACATTCAACTAGTAATCTCCCCACTGCCTTCTCTTTTTCTCCTGTACCTACCTAAACTTAAGCCCACCAAATTAGCAGCAGACAACCTCCCAAGTGAATACCTACAAATCGCAGCTGATGCTCTGGCCTACCCAGTATCCATCTTGATTAACCGATCTCTGTCCGAAAGTTATGTTCCCACACTGTGGAAAGTATCACATAGAAGTCCCCTCCACAAAGGCAGCCCCTCCACAGAACTAACCAATTACTACCTCTTAGCTATTCTCTCTCCACTCTCCAAAATACTAGAGAGATGCATTCACTCTCAGGTTTCAGACTACGTCATTACTAACAACCTCCTTTCCAATACTCAGCATGGTTTCCGACCAAACCATAGCATCACCACTGCCTTACTTTCCTTTACTAACACTATCCTTCAGCATAAAAGCAATGGCTGTCTCTCCTCTGCTACTTTCCTAGACTTATCTAAAGCATTTGACATGGGGCCACACAAACAACTCATCTCTGTCCTCAATAACCTATCCTTCTCTCAATCAGTCACCAACTGGTTTCAGAGTTACCTGTCTGACCGCCAACAATCCGTTGTATGTCAGAATGACATATCTTCCCAACTACCAGTCTCTATAGGGGTTCCCCAAGGATCCATCCTTGGACCCCTACTCTTCTCTGTTTTCACCAATAATCTAGCCTCTGCCACCAAACATGGTACATTCATACAATACACAGATGACTCAACCATCATCTGCTCAGCCCAGTCCTCACCCATACTGCAAAAAGTCACACATGAAGCCTTTTCCTCTATTGAAACTTGGTTATCCGATGCCCAATTAATACTCAACCCAAACAAAACTAAACTACACATCTTCCAACCCACCAAACCTATTCAAAATAACTCTCACTTTAACATCACAGCAAAAGACAACACCACTATACATCCAACAGAACACACCAAATTGCTAGGAGTAGAAATAGATAATAAACTAAAATTTGACATTTACATATCCATAACCATAGAAAAAGTCCACAAAAAACTAGGAGCGTTATATAGAAATAAGCAACTTCTCACCAAAGCAGGAAAGATTTCAGTAGCAAATTCCCACCTTATCTCCACCCTACTTTATGCCTCTCCGATACATACCAACCTAAGGCAATGCGATCTAAACAAGCTACAGACCTGTTACACCAAAATCGCCAAATTCGCCACAGGGGCATCCTGCCATAGTCACCGCTTTCTCTCGCTTGCTGAACTGGGCTGGCTTGAACTCCCTCACCTCCTTCAATGGTATCAACTCTCACTCGCACACAAACTAGTAAACCATCCACTAAATGTCCCATCCCTCCAGAATCTACTCCAACCCTATCTAGCAGACCACTAAGATCCAGCAACAAAAATCACTTGCAGATCACTAAAGCCAATAACTCTGCTGGTGAAGCACTATTCTCTTGCACCATAGCCAAATTATGGAACTCCCTCCCACCCACAATTACCTCCGTACCATCATGCACCCACTTGAAAACTTTACTAAAAGCGCACCTAAAAACATGCTGGCTATGCCCTTGCAACTCCCACTCTTAATATCGCCCACCCCATCCAACCACTTACCTTTCTTTCCACCCCACTAACTACCTTGATTATAGCAAGCTCGGATGTTCATAAGCCTAGTACTTATTATACAGCAGGAACTTTATTGTAACAGTTGTTAATGTCTGTTATGTACTTGATAAAGATTCTAGTTGTCTACTAATGTTACTATGTTCTTCATCTGTAACTATGTTTGTAATTAATTGTTATGTTAATCAAATTGTTAATCGCTATGTAAATCCACTGTAACTGTATTTTAACTATGGAGCTTTTCTCCCCGGGCCTCCACTGAAAATGGACCTATGTCCAGTCGGACACTCTGTCAACAAATGTAAATAAATAAATAACCATCATCTGATTTTACTTAATATTATTGTTAATATCCATTTACCATAAAACATAATTTTGTTTATTCTTTCATTCCATATAACCCATATAACATAAAATAACTTTTATCTATTCTAACATGTTATTTACTTCTATTTTTATAATATCTGTATTTATTCATATCCATGTTTAATTTATTCACTTCTTTTATATCTTCAAAAAAATTTATTTACATAGTTTTCCCATAACTTTTTTACTATCTTACATTTCAGAAATGTGCTCTGTAGTTTCTTCTTCTTGACAGTGTAAACATATTCTGTCACTTCTGTTCTTATTTTCCAATCCCCAATCGTACAAGTCTCCACAACAAAATCTGGACATGCCAGTTTCTGGTTACACCATTTGCTTAGTTTTATAGTTTAAATTTTTTCATTCTTTAGATTTTCACATGGTTTTAAATAGTAATATTTTATAGTTACATTCTTACACCATACTTTTCTTTTTCTGTATCATCAGATGTTTTGTGGTCCTGTCTCGCCTACATTCCTTACTCACGGGTTTAAACTCAGCCAGATTTCTCTAGCACAAAGTCTCTAATTGGCTGGGCTAACCCAATATCCCAGGATGCACCTCACCCTAGCCCCAGATCTCGTTTGCCGCTCGTACAGTTAGGACGTGGTCTCGCTTGGCTGTGGCTAAGTACCCTTTTAAAATACTTTTACAAAAGCTATTTTGATAGCAAACTTTGTACCTGAATAGTTGTTGCGTGAGGTTTTGAGAGTTCGTGTTTTGTGGTATCCCTACTGTTTTCACGGGCTAGGCCCGTTTAAGTTAGAGGACCTAGTCCTCTCCAGTGTGTTCCCTTGTGTTGTGCTGTTGTGTTAGTGGTTAACTCCTTTTTAGGAAGCGTTTAAGTTAGAGTTTCCTTGTCCATTTAAGTGCTTGTTGGTCTTCCCGTCCTCCCTTTGTGTTTGATTCTGTCAGTTGTGTGTGACATGGTTGCTTGCCATGTCGAAAGAACTAAAGGAACATAAACCCTCTGGGTTTAAGAAGTGTACAAAATGTGGCTATAAAATGTCCATTACAGATGGGCACTCTATCTGTGTTTATTGTCTTGGTGCTATTCACTTGCAAGAGTCCTGCAGTTTCTGTCATGTTTTCTGTCGTGTTTTTAGCCCTAGGGTACTGCAGGAATGTAAAAATAAACTGATTTTGAAGGGTCTAATCAAGCCCTCCTTTGAGGAGGCCTTGGAGTCGTCTCCGCCATCTAGTACCAAGTCTAAGCCTCCTAAGGCCAAGAAAAGATCTGCGGCTCCGTCTGCGTCTTCGGAGCCATCGGAGAAGTTTTGTAAATTGAATACTTCCTCCTCGGCTCCACTGTCTTCGGGGCCGAAGGAGAAGGACTCGGAAATGGATACTACCTCCTCGGCTCCATTGTCCTCTGGGCCGCAGGAGGTATCTGTTGTACTGGAGTCGACCTCGGCTCCAATACTTTTGGAACCTCTTCGGAGCAGGTCACCCAGTTTCAGGCATGAGTCTCCAGTTGGGAGATCTAGATCTCCTTCTATTTCTTCCAAATCCTCTAGGCTGTCTGATTTAGATGTGGATAGGGTGGTCCAGAGGCTCCTACAGTCACCGGTGTTTGCAAAACTGTTTTCGGCTCCGACCCAGTCGGCTCCGGAGCCGGTTCCCATTCTTGTACTGATGATTCCTCCTCCGAACACCCATGTGTCGATGTGTCGTCTGAGCCGGAGTGCTCCACGCCGAGTGATGTTCTGGTGTCTGCTGCGATACCCCAGGTGAGTCTACCGGAGCCGGCTTCGGCTCCAACCAGGTCGGCTCCTTCCTCTAGTTTTTCACTCGGGTTTTCTCAGTCAGACCCGAGGGGGATACCTCGGGACTTCTGTCGGTTCCAAGCCTCCCTCTCGGTGCTTCGGTTCGGGGAATCTCGACTCCGGTCGTGGTCTCGGAGACTGGTCGGTCCTCGGACTCGGGGGGACAGGCCTTCGAGGCCATGAGGAGCGCCCTGGCCAGGTAGTCAGGTACATCACCTGGATCAGTCACTCCGTCCCCTTACACCCCGGCTAGAGCCTCTGACGCCCCCCTCTCCATGGACGGTGGAGCCTGAAGGTCTGGGGATACCCCCTTGAGTGGTCCCCTACTTTCTGAGGGCCCCCTCAGAGTCGGTGCCTGAGGAACCTCCCAGTAAGAAGTTGTGCAAGAGGAAGCACATCAACTCCCAGGATGTGTCACTCACTTTCGATACCGACCTCTAGGAATCAGAGGGGTCCCCCAAGTCGTCCTCTGATGAAGTCTCTTTCTCCGATATCCTGGAGATTTTTGAGACAGAGAGGCGACTGGCCCTTCAAGACCCCCTCTGAGGAGGAGTCTGTATTCCTCAAGGCCTTCGGAGCTCAACCCTCTGCCTCCTGGGTGTCTCCACCCTTCGACAAACTCCTGGACTTGATTGGTTAAAGGGTGTGGGAGAACCCTGATTCCGTGGAACTGGTGCCCAGACGTCCAAACAAGTTCCTGTCTGCTCCCCCGGGCAAAGAGTTCCTTACCAAAGGGGTTTCAGTAGATGCCTTGGTGGTGGCGGCAGCCACTCAGCAGGAAGTTGCAGAGGCTTCTTCTTCAGTCCACCCTCCTAACAAGGAGTCCAGGAGTATGGACCAGTATGGGAAGCATACCCTGTCTTTGGCAACCTTTACCTTACGGTTGTTGAATTACCTCTGTCATTTCACTCTGCTCCAAAGAGATCTCCTGAAGGAGCTAGGAGATACTCTGACGGGTAACATGCTTGAGGCGGTAGTGCAGACTGTTAATGCCCAGTTGTCTACCCTAGGGTCCATTGTCAACTCGTCTATGAGGCTTATATCTTATGCAGCCGAAGGGGCGAGTAGGGCAGCTAGCTCAGGCGTAGCTCTCAGAAGGCAAGCCTGGATGCGCCTGTGTCATTTCGTGGAGGCCTTTAAGTCTTCCGTCACTGATGCCCCCTTTGATGGGTCCTCTCTCTTCGGACCCAAAGTGAAAGACACCCTCACCAGATGCGAACAGGAGGGAAAGACCCTATCTGCCGTAGCGGCCCATTTTTCTCTCCCTTCTAGGCCTTATCCCATGGCTCAGAGAGGAGGGAAATGTGGTTCAAAAAGTTTCAGAGGTCCTTTCCCACAGCTCAAGGTGAGTCCCCCTCCAGAGGAAGAGGGGGGGGGGATTATTCCGGAAGACGCCGTCCTAGAGGCAGATGAGGCCCCTGCAACTCAGGAGACCGTGATTCCTTTCGCGATTCTTCCTTCCAGCATTCCTGAGGTGTTGCCCGACTGTGCTATTCCGGAGCCAGCCGGGGGCCGAATTTCGTTGCATCCGGAAGCCTGGGAAAGCATCACCCAGGATTGTTGGGTGCTCCGAATAGTTACCGGAGGTAACCCTATTCCCTTTACGTCGACACCCCCTCCAGTCAGAAGGATCCCGGATGTCCCACCCAGTCAACGGGATCAGGCAGCACTAGAAGTTGCAAAGCTGCTAGAAAAAGGAGTCATCCAACCAGTCCCCTCAGACCATGTCGGATCAAGAACTTACTCACGACTCTTTTTGGTGCCAAAAAGGACAGGGGACCCGAGACCCATTCTGGATCTCAGTCGATTGAATCGCTATGTTCTGAAGTCCAAGTTCAGAATGGTCACACTTCAGTCCATTTTTCCACTGCTGGAGAAAGGAGTATGGATGTGCTCCATCGATCTCAAGGATGCCTACTACCACATCAAAATGGAGAAAGCATCCAGGAGTCATTTACGCTTCCGGCTAGGAGCCAGTCACTTCCAGTTTCGTGCCCTGCCCTTTGGTCTCACCACAGCCTCCAGGGTGTTTACCAAGTGTTTGGCAGTGGTGACAGCTCACCTGAGACGTCTAGGATTCCAGGTTTTTCCGTATCTGGACGACTGGCTTCTCGCCGCCCCCACCAGGCATCTGCTTGTTCAAGCCAGGGAGACGACCATCTCACTTTGCCAACGTCTAGGAATTACTTTGAACTGGGAAAAGTCTGCCTTGCAGCCCTCACAGCGTGTTGTTTTTATAGGTGCAGAGCTAGACGCTATTCAAATGTGCGCCTCTCTGCCACAGAACAGGATAAGAGTGTTGCAGTCTCAGATTCACACACTGTTGCCCCTCAGAAAAGTTTAGGCCAGGTTAGTTCTTCAGCTCTTGGGATCCATGGCCTCCACCATCATGCTGGTACCTTTGGCCAGGTTACACATGCGGATCCTACAGTAGCTCTTGTCGGTTCAGTGGTCCTTTCAAAAGCTTCCTCTTTTCCACTTGATACTTCTCACGGAGCGATGCAAACAGGACCTCCTCTGGTGGCTATGCTCCTCCAGTATGGACAGAGGAAGGAGCTTGGTTCCTATGTCTCCAGTGGCCACGGACGCCTCCCAGATGGGGTGGGGGGGGGATTATCTAGGCAGGACGGTCCAAGGCACCTGGCAAGATCACAAGGTCCACTTGCACGTCAATGTTCTGGAGATGAGAGCGGTGTTTCTGGCGTTGTGAGCACTCCAGGACTCGCTACCTCTGGGAACGATTGCAGTTCACTCGGACAACATGTTCGTAGTGTGGTAAGCAAGCAGGGAGGAACCAAATCTTATCCCCTCTGCAGAGAGGCCATGCGAGTGTGGCAGTGGGCAGTGTCTTCCCAACGGTTTCTAGTGGCAACGCACATTCCGGAGAAGTCCAATGTGATAGCGGACAGGCTAAGCAGAGCTATTCTGATGCCTCACGAGTTGTCCCTGAACAACCGAGTGGCGGTTCAGATCTTCAAAAGGTGGGGTCAGCCTTGCTGCGATCTCTTCTCCAGCCCCCTCAATGCCAAATGCAGCAAGTACTTCACTCTGATCCCCCCACAGGGGGAATCACCCAGAGACACTCTAGCTCACGATTGGCCCCCCCGGTCTGGTCTACGCTTTCCCTCCATTTCCTCTGTTACCAAGAGTGATATAGAAAGCCATATCCTTGGGAAACAGGATGATCCTTATTGCTCCACACTGGCCTTGACAAGTATGGTTTTCTTTTCTTCGACGGTACTCACTGGACGGTCCGTGGACTCTGGACCCAGTGCCGGACCTCCTGATTCACATGTCAGGACAACTTCATCCATCCCTGCGAACTCTCAGGTTGACAGCCTGGCTGCTCCACTTCCGTCGCTAGTCAGGCGACATTCCTTTTCACCTGAAGTGGTGCACATCTTGTCTTCTTCTCATAGGTCTTCCACCAGGAAGATTTATTCCAGCAAATGGAGGAGATTCTCCATTTGGGCTCAGTCCCAAGGTTTGGACCCCTTCACAGCCCCTATTCCGTCGGTCTTAGATTTTTTAGCCATGTTGTTCCATCAGGGCTCAGCACCCGCTACCATTAAAGTACAATTGGCTGCAATTTCCAATTTTCACACATCTTATGAGCCTTCTCTTATGGGCCACAAACTTTGTAAAGTCTTTCTAAAAGGCGCTTGGTTACTTCGTCCCCCAGTTTCTGAACCTGTACTGCCATGGGACTTGAACCATGTGCTACAAGCTATTACGTCACCACTCTTTGAACTGGCTGCCACTTGCGACTTAAAATTCTTATCTTGGAAAACGGCTTTTCTGATAGCCATTATATCGGCCAGGAGAGTATCAGAACTTCAAGCCTTGCCCATTAAGCCTCTGTATTTGATCTTTCATGAGGACAGTGTTTCCCTGAGGCTTAACCCGTCCTTCCTTCCGAAGGTGTCATCTACTGTCAATCTCCATCAATCTATTGAGCTACCAGTGTTTTTTCCAAACTTTTCCAATAAAGCAGAGTTCAGGTTTCATCAGTTGGATGTGCACAGACAACTGAGCTTTTATTTACATAGGACTAAGCATGTTAGGAAATCTGATCAACTGTGTGTGTCCTTTTCAGAGAACAGAGCAGGTTGTCCTATTTCCAAGTGCACAATTTCTAAATGGATCAAAGATTGTATTTCATTCATCTACTCATCAGCAGAAAGAACTATACCCTTTCCCGTCAAGGCTCATTCTACCAGGGCTATGTCTACATCAGTAGCTTTTCCATGCTAGGCTTTCCTTGGATGATATTTGTGCTGCGGCCACTTGGGCTTCTCCCAACACTTTTATTACTCATTACAAGCTGGACGTGGCTTCTAGGGGCTGGGCTTCCTTTGGTTCCATTGTTCTCAGGAGTATCTTCTTATGAGCCTCCCAGGATAGAGGTGCTGGGGACGCTGTCCCGTGAGTAAGGAATGTAGGCGAGATAGGACCACATAACATCAGTTAGTTATGTACTCACCATAACGATCGATGTATATGGTCCATCTCGCCTATATTCCTACGTACCCTTACACCTTCCCCCTTCCTAGAGGATTTGGAAGAATATTGGCTCTGTGGACCCTTCAAGGTCAGTGATTTGGTTCCCTTATCTGGCTGGAATTTCTTCCGGTGTTTATTGAGTATGGGTTATGAGTGTTATGATTGTTATGATTGCAAACAAGATCGGGGGCTAGGGCGAGGTGCATCCTGGGATACCGGGTTAGCCCAGCCAATTAGAGACTTCGTGCTAGAGAAATTTGGCCGAGTCGGAGCCGATTCTCGGCTCCGAACCCGTGAGTAAGGAATGTAGGTGAGATGGACCACATACATCGATCGTTATGGTGAGTACATAACTAACTGTTTTTATTTTCCACAAAAATATTTTTTTCTTCTTAACTTCATTTATACACTTTCTCTTTTACTTTTTTTTACCGTTCACCAATATTTTCATACTTAACATTTATACAGTTTTGCTACTAATCTCTCATCTTTTTCATTTATCCACTTTAATATTTTGTACAGATTTAATGAAGCAACATATACCCCTAGGTTAATTAACTTTAAACCTCCTTTATTTATGTACAAAACTCTTCTTTTTACTGGGTTTAATCTAGAACCCCTTATAAATGAAAAATGATGTTCAGTAACTCTTTCAGGTACTGTTGGCAACAGAAATACACTCGCTAAGCGTGCTATTTTTCTCATCAGTAATGCAATTATCAA
This sequence comes from Protopterus annectens, assembly GCF_019279795.1. Lineage (NCBI taxonomy): Eukaryota > Metazoa > Chordata > Ceratodontiformes > Protopteridae > Protopterus > Protopterus annectens. Next base: position 461,352,868 of record NC_056748.1, read on the forward strand.
GCCTTTTTTTTCTGAATGGTAAAACAGGTTTGTTTTATTTCTTTTATTGTTTTTTTCCCATTGAATTCTACTTGCATCCTTATTCCCAAATGTTATACCTAACATAGAAATTTCATTCATTGAAAAATATATAACCCTCATCTTTACTACATCACCTAAACCTTTACTTTTCTATTTATTTAAAGTCATCCTTGTCTTTAGACACTCATTTGTGCAAGTTATTTATTCTTTTATCCCATTTTTTTTGCAGTTATTATAATGTTTTCTGCATATGTTAACAGAACTGGAATTCTTAACCCTTCAGGTGTTATATACCCCGCTTCCTTCATTTTGTAATTTATTTCATGTACCTTTCATAACTAATAACTAATGCAAAGAGTATACAAATCATTGTACATCCCTGTCTTGCACCACTCTTAATGTGTTCCTCTTTGGCTTAACCAGCCATTTACAAGTATTTTTAATTTATTATTAATGTATATTGGCATGCATAATTTCCTAACTTTCTCACTTGTAGTATTCTCTTTCATTATTACCCATAAGATTCCATGTCCAGTTGTGTCAAATGCCTTAAAATCTCCTATCATGATGTTTACTTCTTTTGTATTCACATCATCCATAATTTCTCTATCATTAATAATTCTTGACAGCCCTTCTCTTTCCATACTATTTTCCATTTTAGTTTCAAATATCTTTTGTATTATTTTCATAAGGATCTTTTTATTATCCAGTACTGTCAGTCTCCAGTTTAATTGTCTTCTGTCTTCCAACTTCCATATGAATTTAAGTATTCCACTATATAATTCTTTATAAATAAAACCCTGATTTAACCATTCATTCAAAATCTTTAAAAATATTTACCAATCCCTAAGATTTTTATATATTTCATACCTTATTCCATTTTGTCATGAAGCTGATTCTATATTTATTTGTACTAATACTTTACCTCATTTAAAAAATCTACTTTACCAAATTTTTTTTTTCTATTAACCTTTTTTGCTTTCCATGTTTTTTCCACTACCTTCTTTTTTTCTTTAAACATTTCTTGTACATGTTCTACTACACTATTCATAATCTTTTTCTGAGTTCTTTCTATTTCTCCTTTTACATGTTTTATTTCTCTTATTGCGCTATCATCTTCTTTACTAATCTGTTTAAGTAACTCACTACTGCTCCTCATTTTCCTTGTAAAAATGTTTTTTGCTTGTATAAAACTTCTTGTTTTTTTTCTTGATTTCTTTCATATAATTATTTTTGTTGAAATACCTTCTATCTTTATGTTGTTTCAGTGCATCGTTGTATGTGCTTTTATATTTTTCTTTCTCTACCTTTCTCGCATCATATTGCCACTGTAAAAAAAAAAAACAGTTTTTCTTAAAGGAAAACTGTACCACAGGCTAAAAAAAGCTTGTTTCATCAAGTCTTGATGTTTCCTACATGTTAACACCACTTTTGGACTGTCTATACTTTTTTGTATTTTTAAAGGTAATTCCAGACTCTGCCCACATGGGCTCCGGCATCTTGATTTTTTAGTCTACCCATAGGTATCCCACAATGCAGTGTTTGGCTTTAAAATACTGCATCATAGCCCCTAAGCTGCTGTCAGTGCATTGCCTTTTACGTGTGTTTTCATGTATACCATGCTTTCTTTTAGTCAGGTTTAATTACCATTTCTTGCTTTTCATTGACTACTTTTAAAGACAAGCATACATTCCAGACCTTCACTATAGTTATTTTCTGTTGAATTTACCAATTGCATGTGGAAGCTACACTCCTGCCTACAAAAATATTAGCTACAGGATGTGTATAGACATATTATTTCTGTAGCTATCTAATTAGAAATTATAGCCACACACCACTGAACTGTCTCCGTTCTTCCCCTTCCCAGCTACTGTATTGCTCCCCTTATCTTTCTTAGCCTCTGCTTCCTTCCTACCCTATTCAACTCTTTTTTTGATGTTATTTCATCTCCTTTTAACTCTTAGTTTACCTTATGTGCTTTTAATTTCTGTGTTTGTTTCTTTACACGTTTCACTCTTCACTGATTTTCTGAAGTCTGCTCCTATCTGGTCTTTTGCCTACTGGTACTGGCAGTTTGTAAGCTTTCGTATGCTTTTCCTTATTGTACTATCATTATTTACCTTGCTTTCCATCTGTTTTTAAAATTTTCCGCTTTTCTGCCTTTTCTCCCATAGTGCCTTGTGACATTTATCTTTCCTAACTGGTGTTCTGCATCATCATTTAATTCACTTAACCTGGTTCTCGTGGTGTGTATGTGCATTCATTCTCTGCAGATGCAAGAAATCACAATTGTGCCTCAGCATGTAGTGTACACCATCTGTCTCATAATGTCTGCTAGCTACCTGTAAAGTACGTCATTTAACTAGATAGTATTGGCACAACTGAAGTATGTGTCCTGCTTGATTTGTTGCAAATCAGCTGTTATCTCATGCACCTATTTCTTCTATTTTATAGCTATTGATGTACTAGGTGTAATTTTGTTTAATTTGTGTACTCGTTTCTTGTAGCGTACATAGTGTCTCACTGAGTTTAACCCTATTAGCTAAGGTAGTCACCAAGGCGGCTGTATTTCGGCTAATTCTGCAGTTATGTATTTGATGTGTTCTGCATTTCTTTATTTTGGTTTAGTTTGTGCTAGAGTCTTTTGATAAGTTAGTTATCTGTTCTCTACTATTTTACTTGTAATATCTGTAAGCCGTTTGGTGTTTGTAATGAGCATATTTAGTTAAGGTCAAGCTTGGTACTGCATTTATTATTGTATTCACTGACATTTTTATTCCTTGCTGTAATTCCCTGCTCCCTCCCTCCTTTCTCTGTAGTCCTATAGCCTCACATCTGACTTCTAATTGATGCTAACCTTAGCCTGTGTTGCTTACTTGCTAACCCATAGCTATTGCTACTCCTGTCCACACTTTGTTTTAGTTTTTTTAATTAGTATCTTTCTCCTGTGGTATCTTTCTCAACTAATATAATCTCTTTTAGTTCTACTCTTTTTTTCTTAGGTGTTAGCCCTCCATTCCCGACCATAACTACAGTTGTTTTTCTGCTGAATTTACCCATTGCATGTGGAAGCTACAGCCCTGCCTACAAAAACAGTAGCTAGAGAATGTGTATAGACTTATTATTCCTGTAACTTTCTATTTAGAAATGATAGCCGCACACCACTGAAACAGTCACCGTTCTCCCCAGCTACTCTGTTGCTCTCCTTATCTTTCTTTGCTTCTCTGCTTCCTTCCCACCTTGTTCAACTCTTTGTTGATATTTCATCTCCTTTTAACTCTTGTCTTACCTTATGTGCTTTTAATTTCTGTGATTGTTTCCTTACACATTTCAGTCTTCACTGATGGTTTCTGACATCTGCTGCTATCCAGTCTTTTCTGCCCGCTGTGTTCACCCTTGCTACACTCAGGCTCACTCCGTCATCCTTTTCCTAAAAATCATTTTCTTGCTCTATAGCATACCCTGTTTCTATCGTAATTAACTGCTCTATCCACATGGGAGGGCAATCCATGGACCTGTCTAATTTCTGTCCCATAGCTATTCTATCCCCCTCTCAAAACTGCTAGAAAAATGTACCCATAAACAACTTGTAGACTACCTCCTGCATGAAAATCTACTCTTCTACCAACACAGATTCCTACCCAACTATAGCACTACTACTGCTCTAACTTTGTTCACCCAAACAGTTGCTCAAGCCAGAGACAATAGCAAACTAGTCTCCTGTCTTTTCCTTGACCTCTCCAAAGCTTTTAACACTGTCTCCCATCCCCTGCTTCTTTCCAAGCTGTCTTATCCCAATATCTCTAACCCTACCCTACTTGTTTTTCTAGCTACCTCTACAGTAGGCAACAGTCTGTCAAATGGCTCTCCTCCTTTCTCCCTTTCAGCATGGATGTACCCCAAGGATCCATCCCTGGACCACTGCTTTTCAACACTTTCACCAATAGTCTTCATATCTCCTGCTCCCTCTCCATTCATACAATATGCTGATGATTCCACTATCATCTCTACCTCTGACAATATTTTGGACCTCCACTCAATTACTCAAAAGTCCTTTCACTCTTTTGAAAACTGGCTGTCCAACACTCAACTCTTACTCGATCCAAAAAAATAAACTATTTCTACCTAAATCTATTTTAAGTTACTGGGTGCAGTCATAGATGACCAACTTAAATCTGATCTGCATGTTTTAAATGCTGTCAAGAAGACGCATCAAAAAACTTGGACTGCTTTACAGGAATAAAAAATACCTTATTATGATTCTAGACTTTCCCTTGCCCACTCCTACCTCCTTCCCCACTCTCCTGTATGCCTCCCCAATTTTAACCAACTTACAGTTCTCCCTTAAAGCCAAGCTTGAACCAACCTATAACAAAATTGCTAGGTTTACTGCTAATCAACCCTACAACTGTCATCATTGCCTTTCTTTAAGAATTCTTCCCTGGCTTGAACCTCCCCATCTACTCTTACTCTCTCAACTTTCACTCATTCACTCCATTCTTAATAAACCGTTCTTCTGCCCAGCCATCTCTTCCTTCATATCCCTTTACATCCCCTCACACTCTGTATGGAGCTCTGATGTTTCTCTTGGGTATCCACAAGCCAAAAAAGTAATAGGATATTGTATAGTTATTCAGTTGCTCTAGCCTGGAACAAACTCCCATTGAACATTAGAAATACCCTCCATACTCGTATCTTAAAGTTAATCTACAAAACACATGGATCTGTTCATGCCAAAACTCAACATAACTTCTTTCAGCTACTAATTATTTTTTCTGTACTAACCTCTTCTTACTGTACTCATCTTATCTACTCTACTCCTTTTTTTCTTTTTCCCTTCCTTCAGACTTAAACTTGTCTATAGCTTATTTCTCTTTCTTACATGAGTATCTTATAATTCCCTATTACTGTCTTTTACTACTTCTTCCCAACCTACTGAGTCCCACCTTTTAGTGTACTTTTTGCTCCAATTATTTTTGTTTTTTATTTAAACTTTTAAACTGCACTCTATGTATTTATAGTATCCCATATATTCTGTTAACTTCTGTTTGCAGCCTTTTTTTTTAAATTGTAATTGTTTCTGTATGGGTCCCCCCCCCCCTCGGGTCTCTGCTGAAAATGGGCTATTGCTCAGTCAGACATACCCAGTTAACAATTGTCAAAATAAATAAACGGGGATAATCACGCAGTATTCTCAGTTCCTGTCACTACCTTTTCTTTCTAAAGTGGCCAGTTATTCTTTTGTTATGCCTGTGTTGTTGCCCTTAAACTCCTCTCCCCCTCCCCTTCATATTTGTTAAAGTGGCAAAAGTAATTTGAGCTGTCTGCTTCTGTGATTGATAGCTCACAGTAGGAGTCAAAGTTCAAGTACTGCTCTGTCTTACTATCCACCTACTTACAGTGGCACATTTATTTTTGCTGCACCATAGCCTCTTTTGTCATCAAATTTTAATCCTTACTACCTACTAATTGGTAACATGTTATTTGGCAAACCTTCCAACTTCATTTTTCAGGGATTCCTGAGAAAGCAAAATTCTCAAATGTCAAAGGCCATAAAAAAAATAAAACATTATTTTTATATAGCAATGTGATGCACTTAAAATAAGACTTTTCGCATCAACATGCATTTTTAAACAGTAGTAATGCAAGTGTAAACTGCCACATTATTGACCAACAGTAATCACCATTGATTACCTGAGAAGTTTTGAGGAACAGGTCTTATAATAAGCAAATTCATAATTGCAGTCATCTCTCTGTCTCTCTCTGCGATCAATCTTAATTTCATCTTAACCAAGACTGCAGTGCCACCTCTCAGTCACCCCAAATTCTTTTTTTCTCTCTACTTGGGACACTGTACAGCTTTCTTTATTCGTGGAATGTAACTTAACCCAAAAATATTTTTCAAGGTGCATAGAATAATCAGCATATCTGTGCATGGATGTCTGTGTAACAAGTTTGTTAGTTTGGTTGCGGTAGGATATTAATAAACTTCCAATGTAAATAAATTGAAAACTGCAAAATGGCTTGTTTCTGAAAGGATCCACTTTATTCTCCTCATAATCAAAAAAGTAGCCTAAAATATCCATTATCACTGGACATCAGCACGTGTCTACAAAAATTGACAGAGATTTAAAGATCAATAAAGTCCCTCAGTACTAAAATCCTGTTGCTGCCACACTAAACTTGTATTCCAGCTTGAGCATCAACAAAAAACAAGACAAGTTTACAAAAAAAAAAATAAGCAATAATTACATATTCAGCGGTCTGATGTATACAGCATGGGAATTTCAAAGCAAAAAGAAAAAATCATACTTGGATAAGTAGCCCCCACATACATGTTCCCATCTACAGCTTAATCATAACATTCCATATTTTACTGCACAGCTGCACACCCATTTGGTTCTAATTAATGAATTGGGGGGGGTGCTACTGACCATCAGCCACTCCTAGCCTACGACGTGTGGTTTATAAGAGGACTAAACGAAGTAAAACACAGTTTATCTTCAGAAACCCTCAGGCACTTGCAGTTGCTGATAGGCGTGTGATCATTTCACCTTCTACAGTGCTACTTAATCTTTCTTCCCCTCCACATACAGTGCCACTCTGTTCCTCTTCCCTGTCTGTGCTTTCAGTCCATTTGTTCAACTTTTTTTTTTAATTGAATATGCTCCTATTACACTTGTTCCCTAGCTCCTCCTCTTATGTTTCTTATAGTGCAGTTCCAGACTCCATTGATAAAAGGTTTTGCAGCAGCATGACAAAAACTAAAAAAAAAAAAAGTAAACTGGAACCAAATGGCAGAAACAAGCGTACCAACTCTTTGTTAAACGCTTTTGTCACAAGACTTCAGAACAGCAGTGCAGCAACAGATGTAACTCACACTAGCTGCTTGCATACATAAAGATTTTTTTAAAAAGTAGAAAAAAGTGCACAATTACTCTGGTAAGTCATGCTCACCACTCAGAAGCTTTGTCACCCAAAAAGGTGACATAGGTATGGCCATTGGTGTTAAATATGAATCTCTCCAGCTTTTGTTCTCAATGATGAAGAAGAACCCACACTAACAGGAAGGCTACAACAAAAGAAATTCATAAGAATTTGTTCACTGTTGCAGTAGTGATAACACTTGGTTCTGTTGCAGAATCCCTGTTGTCTGGCCCAAGTTCCAGAGCTTTATACCCTTCCCTGTGTGTATCAGCAGATCTGTGGTATAAAGGGGGGGAGTATTCATTTCTTTCTTGGTGCAGTATATGAAAGTTATTTGGCCAGTGTGAGTAGTGAGGTTTGGTGGTCCATCAGTTGGTCCATCTTCCAGAAAACAGAAGATAGGGATTCCTTTAGGGAAAAAAAATATTTTCTATTGTGTACTGTTTGCTTGTAGATGAAGAGTTTTTGTGCAGAGGGGTAGAGGTCAGTTTCTGACGTTAACTATAATTGTTGGATGTAAATCCCACATAGACTCCCGTAGTCATTGTTCTGTTTATGGATGGAGGGAGATGTCTCTTCTTCATTGTTCATCCAGAAGGACCATCAAGAGAAGACTGTGTCTGAGTCTGCCTCTTCTTTGGCCACCATGGCATCAACCAAACCATCTATAAATGATTGGCATTAAAAAAAATGAAGGGAGAAGCATCCGAAAGCGAGAGACTGCGATGGAATTTAAGGAGGCTGGTATGTCCAGCAATTGCATTGGGTCCATTGAGAAGCATTTACATTTCCTGACTCTGGCATTTTAGAGGCATCTGGCAGTATATCACAAGAGATCACCACAAATTCAGATGCTGGCTTGTTCTCTGGAGCCAAAACACTGAAACAGTTTTTTGGTCCAGATATTTCTCCATAGGTTCTGATGTCCAAGGTTTGATAACAGATGGCCACTTGATTTGGTGTGCGAGAATGTCTACAGCTTAAAAAATGAAGTTGTCAGTATCTGCACATTGGTGGAGACCTCTGAGGCAGGGCAAAGAAGTCCAGTCTGCAGATGCTCGCCATCTTGCCTCAGCCTGTGTTGGGTGGGCCCACTTCCCTATCACAAGACCTGAAGAATTTAAATCAGGACTTTGTAATTTTTCCTCAAAACCCTGCAGCCATCACCAGACCAAACCACCAGTGTCTGGGATGTCTACCTTGAAAAGGGAAAGGGAAGCATTTCCTTCAAGGGACTAGACTAGGCTGACTCTTTGGGGGGGGGGGTTGCCTATGTGATCCAGATGTTCTCCCCTCTTTCTTATGAGTTGGACAGTAAGTGTGCAGTCTCTTTAGCCTTCCTTCCCTCTTTCTCATGAGTCAGATAATAAGGGCTCAGTCTCCTTTGCCTTCCCATCAGCCAATTTTTCGTTTAGAGACACTTTCAACAGGATACAGGATTTCTTCAAATAGGAGTCTAAGGACTACTGTGATGCCCAGATAAGGTACATAGAGACTCTGGGTTTATTAGAACCAACACACTTTACTGTTCTTCTAGTGACTGAACCATTGGAGGATGTATTAAGAAGTGAAACTTGTAAGCCAGACTCCCAACCCCCTGTTTTTAGGAGGCTTGATATTTTTACAGGGCTGTGTATTCTTGTGAGTGTCTGTAGAAGAATTCTGTTTCTGATCTAGCTATGATGTCTCATAATTCTGGCAATAGGGATACCGTTGATCCAACCAAGAATCCCTTTCCCAGTGACAGGGAAAGAAAATAATGTGGTAGACTGCTTTAAGAATCTACACTTCGGCCAGACTCTGAAATGCCAAACTCATGTTAAAGTTCCAAGTGACTCTCCCATCCCAGTTAAAGGGAATGACTAAGGAAATTGAATACAGTGCCCTGAGAAAATGCTGGATGCATACAACGTCATCTGCTAGGTTAGCAGGCACTTTGTCAAATGACTTGCAATGCAGAATGTACAGAACTTCAGCAATGGGGTCCATTATTAGGAAGCAATCCCTGGCTTAGTACCCAGCACTGACAAATCGTACAGCAGCACAGATTCTCAATGTCCGTTTGGAAAGGGAGCAACTGTTTGGACTCCTTACTGAGCAAGCATTTAAGAAACTGTAGGAGAAGGGGAAGACAGTACAATATGTGAAAAAGCTGCCAAATATACTGAAAATTAACCTGCTAAAAGTTGGCCCTTCTGCCAGAGGCAAAACTAAGAAAGGTAACTAATAAGGAAAGAAAGGCTGTGTCCGAAGAAAATGGCAAACTGACCAAAGGTTGGAATCCTTATCCTTGAGGCCCTCAAGGCTGGGACACTGCAAGGGAGGAACTATGACTTAAGAGCTGTTTCCACCCCAAGCTACTCCATCCCCAGACACACCTCCTCCTCTCATTCCTACAAAATATAAGGGTTGTTTGAGACTCTTTATAAGACTGTGTATGTGTGTCTGTGGGAAGAATCTTTGTAAAATGATTTCTAGAAATATTGAGACAAGGACACAGGCTGCAGTTCATAAAAAAACTTTAAATCAAATCTGTATTGATCATCTGAGGGTGAAGGTGGGTGGGTGGGGGGACTATGAGGAGTGTACCAGAGCATGAGGAAGGCACAAGGCTTTACCTGAGACGACTTGTAGTCCAGAACAAGATGGCCCTTGGAGACCAATCTTAGACTTGGCAAGGTTAAACAAATGTATGCAGTTAACAGATTTCAGAATGCTAAGGCAGCATTGGCACATTGTTTGGCATCCAGCTCCTTATGAATGAAGAGTAGTTCAGGGAAGTACAGGGGGGATGGATGGTAGCGAGTTGGAATATTGGGGTTGTGATAATTTCAGGAGGAGAGAAGAAAAGAGCTGGATTACTAGAGAAAGCGGGAGGAAGTTGGAGCTGGGAGTAGAGTAAGACAGGGAAGAGTTGTAGGTGGGTGGTGAATAGAGGAACTTTCTGCAGATAGGGGAGTGATAATGGAATCATGTTACGGCACAGTGATAGATTAGAGAAAATAATAGAATATGTAGGGGCATTTGAGAGTGATACATAGCAGAGATAAGTGATATGAGCAGGGGATTTCAGTGTATGTTAGAGACAAGTTTAGAGGTGAAGCTCTGAAAAATGCTGTACGCATGGAGAGAAAAATTGGGGAATATGAACCAGTTTGCATTCAGCTAACAGGAAGGTAAACAGGCAAGTAGGTTGGACAGGATAGTAGGTGATGAAACCTTATGTGAGGTATAGTCTACAGACCTACATGAGAGGTAAGCCAGATAATTTCTTGGTTGCAGTGTTAAGGTAGGAGAACTGTAAATGTAGAAAAGGAACCTGAATCAGTGGAGAGGTTCAGATGAGGTATAGTGGTTACAAAATGTAGCTAGGGAGGTATTCTAAAGGAATAAATCAGAAAGGGGGTGATGGAATCAAGGCTGCTTGATATGGAGAAGTTTTTTGGGGGTATAGTGGATGTCGAAATAAACAGCTACAGAATCAGGGAAGACAGGTTAGAAACATGAGCAGATATGAAAGAAGATCAAATGGAGGAAGAGAAGATGGGCATGGTGGACAGGATCAAGGGGTTGCAGAAAGAATTAAAGGAGTTAAAGCAGGCAGGCAGAAGTGAAATGGGAGTCGGTGAAGAAATAAAGGGAAAGTAGACATGACATTTTTGATGTACAGACTAAAAAATTCAAATAGAGAGCATGGCTGGAATGGAAACACACCATGGTAGAATCATCCAGAATATAGAGATGTGAGGAATCGGAAGAATTTGTATGCATGAAGAGAATCTGTTGGGATGAGGTTTAAGGAATGGGAAGAATCAGAACTTGGATTCAGAGAAAAGATGCACACATAGGTGAATGTTGATGAAGAAAGATAACACAGGTGCTTTATATGGTTTCTGAATTGATTACAAGTTGGTAGGAATGCAGGTAGGGGAATATCTGGCAAAGTTGTTTAATAGAATAGGGGAAGAAGGAGAGATGCAATAATCCATGCGACAGGGTAAAGATTATATTGTATAATGGGAGAGAGCAGGGGTAGTACTCTAAATTTATCGACTAGGTTCCTTGTGTAACAGTTACATGTAAATTATGGCTAGGATATATTACAGCCAAATTATATACAGCACTACCAAAGCTAATGTGGGTGCCTCAAGTGGGTTTTGTAAAAGCTAGTCATCTATGGTTCACTGGAGATTCTTTTTCTTCTCTCAGTAACTCAAAATGTAAAAGGAGCAGGTATGGTACTCACAGGTATTAAGAACGCTTTTGACTGTAAGTTGAGACTTTACCCAGAAGCAGGTTTTTGGTGAGGGAAGCAGCAAGTTTTAGGAGAAAGAAAGTCCGTGCAAAGTAAGAGTGCTATATATGAAGCTAAATGTTGAAATTTAGGGTAAATGCGGGGGTTATCAGGTAAGGTGAGAATGCAGCGATGGCCACGGACCCAGAGATTTTGTTTTGGATCATGGAAAAACTGTCGGAGAATAAACTTGCTAATGAGAAGCAAAAAGAATAGCATATGCTTTTTCAGTGATTATATGTTGTTAAAGGAGGACACAAATGCTACCTCAGGTGTTAAAGATTTTTGAGGTGTATAGAAAAGAATTTGGCTTTGGTGTATCATCTCACAGAAAATTTAGTAATAAGGTTGGGGGTGTAACACTTTGTAGGGATGCCATTGTCAGAAGTGATGGAGAAATACTTGAGTTAGAGTATTCAACAGCAGGAGAGACAGCGAGAGAAAGAGATTAAAAAATTGGAAAGAAAAGATTTTGAGTAAAAAAGAAAAATTGGGAGGAGTTAAGGGACATGATAAATTAAATGCTGGACAAATGAAACCAGTAAGGGTAAATGGGTAAATATAAGCAGCAGGAGTCATGTTGCAACCATTAGTAGTTTATATATGGAGGCATATGCATATTAAACAAAAAGCAGTCTGTCTTCCCCAAATATATCCTTCATGCAATTGTTCTTTTAGTTTTTATTGACTGTAGTCACTGCCAAAGACTGGCATTGTCTGAACTCCTCATCAGACAGATCTCACATGAACTGACCTTAGTCTTTCATTTAAACAGCTGATTACATTATGGAACTGTAACTGCTCAGTTAAGTAAGCAAGCTGTAACTCTGTACATACCACACATTTTCTGTGTCCAAAGTACCTCCATGTCTTGCGTGTGATCTGTTACTACTTTTACACAACCATGACAGTCACCATTCTCATAGAATATTCACAGTGTCACAGTAACAGAAGTGCAGCATACTTGTTATGAAGTATATGTGAAGCTGTGTCTGCTCATTTGTGTCACTGCTGGCAATTAGTACATCATCCACAATGACTCTGTTTCAGAAAGTCTGCCTGGCACATTGAAAGATAAAATGCAACTCAAAATAGAAAGAAAGGGAATTCAGAAACTCATTGCAATATCAAATGTTTAAAGTTCTCCTTCATCCCGCAGTGTGGATTCTGGTGTTTTCCAAAGTTAGATTTTCCTGGGAGTTGGGCTGTATGAATATTAATTTATTTTTCTTACAAGATTACCCCCCCCCCCCTGCATTTTATGTTGTCAGTGGATGCGTCATCCTGTGGTTGAGAAGATTCCTGCATCCTTTTACTTCTGATTCATATGCCTCATAAAAAACGAAAGACCAAAACTTATCCTGGTTCTCCTTTTGTACCTGAGAAGGGTGTGGTTTCAGACTGTCAGGTTCTCTGACAGATGGGGAAAACTATCACAGCAGAAGTCAGGGAAGTCCTGTGTTTTGAGTAGTAGCCTGTCCAACCTCAGGGCATGGCTCATAGCTTTCAACCCTCTATCTCTAAAATGAGGAACACTAGCTGTCATAATGTGGAACAAATGGGCAAAATGTGGAACACATACTAATGGGTGACTAACAACTTCAACTAGGAAGGACATAGGATGGTTAAAATATGCTGGTTGCATTTGACAAAAAGATCTTTTAATGAATTAATATGATTCATTTTTATTGACCATGGATATCAGTTAAAACATTCCTAACACTGAATGTGTGACGGACCTTTTCAGTGTGAAACTTTGAGGAGCATGAGCTTTTTAAGATGCCAAGTGAGGTACCTTCCTTGTAATGAGGTATACTTGAGAGGCATGTGGCTTCTGATTTAGATTTTTTCCTCCTAAGTGAATTTCTGCCAGAAGTTTAGTACTGGGTATGGATATTGCAGGATTTACCTATGTTTGGCATGGTTTGGTCATGAAGGCAAGGCTAACCGTGGGTAAATCCTGTGATACCCACACCTAGTTGTGGACTACTGCTAATATACAATGATACTAAATGATGACAGTGTATGCAGGCACTCTAGTCATCCTCTACCTCCTCATCTCTGTAGTGATACACTGCTTATGCATATGGCATGTCCACACGCTTACATAGTACTTGAGTGAAGTGGAAGAGAGGGGTTGGAGAAGACCTTAATTTCTCCATAGTAATTTACTTCTCAGGTTCTTTGCTCTAGAATTCTGGACGAAGTCAAAAATAAGGAAAGTTTTTAAGTATTACTCTAATTCATTTAAAAGGTTAATTGAGCAACAGGTTTTGCATCAACATGCATTTTTATGAACATAAATATTAATGACTGTAATCTTCGCTGACTTACCAGAAAATCAAGTTTTATTATGGACAGAAGAAATGTATGAAGAAAATCAGAAACTTGGTACACTTGTCCGGATTGGGTACTCTCAATAGAATTGGTAACACCAGTCAACAGTACTTTTACTGAGCAGACTTTTTTCTGTTGGAATATTCTCTGTTTACCACAGGCATGTTGATTGGACTGTCCAGTCACTTGTATGTTTTTGAATAATGACCTTTAGTTTTCAAAGCTATGAGTAATTATCTGATAATTAGGAATGTTTTTTCTGTACACTTCATATAGGCAGCCTCCTTTTTTATTTAAAGATGATGTGTAAAATTTCAGAGATGCAGAATAATTCTAAAGTCATTCACTCTAGAGCACCTCAGGAATGCTGGCTAATTAAATATGACAATAGGAGCATTAGTGCATCCTGAGCTCATGTTTAGGCAATCTGTTTCTAATACCACGTGAGAACAAATGTTTGTAACTCTTGAACCATAACAGCTACATAGAAATTGTAAAGGTGAAAATTGTTAGACACAGATCTTTTCAGTAGTATGACTGCTGGCACTGCAACTTGTGTGATTTTATATTTGGTAATCAAAAAAATATGCTCTGCATTTTCTTTGCATATGTGGTAAAACAAGTTGTATAGCATCTCAGTAACCACTCAGCTTTGAAATGAGATGTCAACTGTATTATTGTGCCATGCTCATTTACTGACATATTTTCATAAATATGAGAAATATTTCTCATAAGCTGATAACTAAACAGATTATTAACATCTCCGTATCTGTAACAGTGTCATACATCTATAGACAATGTGTGTGGAATGATGTCAGCTTCAGAATGAATCAGCTGTGCTGTCCCCATGTTCATTTCTAAAGGTATGGGCATAATGAAAGTATAATATTTGTAATGTGTCAAAGTATTGGATTACTGCAGGTATTGCAGATAAATACCAAGTTTTGGTGACTATGTGTCCAAGTAATGCCGGTTTCAGTATTCTACCTTTCCCATCACTTTGCTTTAATATTTTCAGAGATAAAAATGTGACAAGTATGCTAATTTTCACAATCTGACATATAAGCTGTTATATAGTATCTAACCATGTGTGCTGTCAACATTTCTTCTGTCGTAAAGTTGGAAGTGTTCATGGCAGCTTCAAAGTAAGACTTTACTTACCTTGTCATGTTCCCCTACAGAGTAATTCACAAAAATATGAAAAAAAGTATCAGAATTATCATAACCTAAGTACTAAACTGTGATATCTAGGTGTTACATTCAGTTAATGTCCTGTCATCAAGCTACAATGATTGATGGCAGCTTCCTCATTATCTTGACATGTTCCATTGGAGTAGATCATAAAAATATGAAAATTTGCATAATTTTCATAAACTCCACAATGAACAAGCTGAAATCTGTCATTGAATGCAACATAACAGTTCCCTTTATGTCATCAAGTTATAAGTGTTGATGTCAGCTTCAGAACAAGACCTTACTCTTCACCTCACCATGTTCCCTTAGAGTTATTCTCAAAAATATGGAAGCAATCAGTTATGTTGTCTTATCTTTACTTCATTCATTGCTGGTTGGGTTCGGAACTGAGAATCTGTTCCTATTCTACCTATACAAAAGCTCGAGAGCTATCACCGGCTCGAGGGTGTACCCTATCCCATCATGCTCCAGGACGAGTACCCAGATGTCATTTGCTGCTAAACAAGATTGGGTGCTCAACGCAGGCCCTTGGCTAAGTGGAAACTTCTTTTCTACATTTTTTGCTAAGTTGATCAAAAAGCTAGTTTAAAAATAGTTGTTATTGTAGTTAACATATTTAACTGTTGTGACTGGTATCCTGTGCTTTCTGGTGTTTGTTGTTGCTTATTGTTTTCTGGTAGCCATTGTCTACCACTAGGCCTGTTTGACCTGTTTTTCTCCAATTCCCTATCCTGGCAAACTCGTTTACGTTAGAGTTTGAAATACTTTCCCCGTTCTTGTCTTCCTCTGGTAGTCTGTTTGGTTTAGAGAGCTCTCTTGGGCCCGTTTAAGTTAGAGGGCTCTTTTCGGCCCGTTTAACTTCGCTTTTTTTTCCCTTACCTCCTTATAAGGTTAGTTTCCTGTTTAACTGTATCTAAATAAAATTAAATAAATAAAAGTGTTGTTTTTTCTTGTAGTTTTTTCTGGTAGTGTGTTATACTGGTAGAGATGTCTAAGGATCCTAAAGAAACAAAACCTCCGGGTTTCAAAAAATGTGACAAGTACAGTCAAAAAATGTTAGTAACTGATGGACACACCAGCTGTGTGTATTGTTTGGGTGCTGTCCACCAGCAGGAGTTTTGTTCCTTCTGTCATGCCTTTAGTTCTAGGGTATTGATGGAAAGAAGGAACAAGCAAAACTACCTCATAGTCAGAGGTTTGTTGAAAACCCTTTTTCTGAGGCTTTGGAAGAGAATCAGGGTACCACAAAAACTTTGGCAAAATCTCCGTCCTCTGGATCTGAAAAGTCAAGTAAGAGGACGTCTTCTGTTGCTTCAATGTTGGAGCTGGCAAAAAAAACAGGTTAAAGACTTGTCTTCGGACCCGAAGGCTTTTGGGCCTGATAAATCTACCTCTTTGGTTCCAATTGTGATCTCGGAACCGACAGAGTTTTAGTTTCGGAGCCGTTCCCCAGTATTGGAACCCATCTCCCCAGTCTTGAGATCCCCGCTGTTACAGCCTGTGAGGTCTCCGACTCTATCCTCCCGATCCTCCAGAAGCCTTTCTGACAATGACGTGGAGCGAGTGGTGAAGTCTTTTACGGACATCGGTGCTGGGCAAGATACTTTCAACTCCAACCCAGAGGGATTCGAAGCCAAGCAACATCTTCCTTTCGTCGATTCCTCAGGCCCATTCTGGGGCTTCAGAGCCAGAGTGCTTGGATCCAGTTGTAGCGGAACCATCAGTGCTGAGATCTAATCCAGGATCGTCGGACCAGACTACTGCTCCAACCTCCTCGACTCCGTTGGAAGTCGAAGGGTCTAGGAGCCGACGTTCTCCCATCGGGTCCAGGGAGGAGAGTTGGGCTGACCCAAATTTACCTCTCGGGACTTCGGCACAAGTGAGCTCGGCACCTACATTGACCTCAGAACCCACTGCCTTGGTTCAGGGGGGGTTCTGGTTCTCGGTGCCAGAGGCCTCCTCAGATCAGGAACCGGGGGCTTTCGAGGTGATGAGGAGTGTGCTGTCACCCCTGACTGCTCCGCTCTCAGGTCCTAGTATTATTCTCCCAAAGGCGCCAGTGTCCGTCTCAATACCTTTGCTTCCACCCCAGCATGGAGACCCAAAACCCCATTGGGTGAAGCGATCTTGTCTGAAACCTCACTGGAGTATCCCTCTGAGGAGGTCCCTCAGAAGAAGCTATGTAAGAGGAAGCATTTAGACTCCCCTGAGGAGTCTGTCACGTCAGACATGGACCTCAATGAGTCAGAAGGGTCACCACCGTCACCCTCTGAGGATGTCTCCTTTGCCGACATCTTAGAGATCGTCAGAGAGGTGGCTAGAAATCCATCAACCCTTCTGAGGGATGAGTCTGTTACCTGGAAGCTTTCAGGTCTTACCCTTCCACCTCTTGGGGGTGTCTGCCTTTCGACCAGCTCATGAACGTAGTCACTCGTAAGGCATGGGACTCTCCAGATTCAGTGGAACCTGTTCCTAGGAGGCCAAATAAATTCATTACTGTGCCCCCCAGATAGGGAGTTCCTCAGAAAAGGTGTCCTTGAAGATGCTATGGTGGTGGCGGCAGCCACCAAAAAGGAATTGTCTGAGACTTCATCTGTCCACCCACCGAATGAAGAGTCTCAAACGATGGACAGATACGGAAAGCATATGATTTCATCAGCTTCCTTTGCTATTAGGTCGCTGAACTACCTGTCCCATTTGACTAGGCTTCAGAGAGATCTCCTGAAAGAGCTAGGAGATACTCTCCGAGGTTCTGCAGCTGTGGGGGGGTTGTGGTCAAGGTATCCTCCCAGCTCTCCATCTTAAACACTGCGGTAAACTTGACTTATTTCTTATGTGGCCGAAGGAGCTAGCAGGGCAGCGGGTACAGGAATTTCCTTAAGGAGGCATTCCTGGGTGCACTTATGTGACTTCACAGAACCCTTCAAGTCTTCCTTTATTAACGCCCCTTTTGACTGCTTGTCCTTGTTCGGGCCAAAAGTGAAAGACACACTGACCAGGTGAAAGCAAGTGGGAAAGACTCTTTCTGCCATTGGAGTCCATTTCTCCCTCCCTACCAGGCCTTCTCCCAAAGGCCAGAAGGGGGAGGGGGGGATGTGGTTACGTAAGTCCCAGAGAGCCCTCCCGGATGCACGTGGTGATTCTTCCCCCAGGGACAGAGGGGGAAGTAACAATGGAAGATGCCAACCATGGGGCAGAGGGGTTCTGCCAAACCAGGGCGACAGGGATTCCTTCCTTGGTAGGCCCTTTCAGCATTCCTGAAAGGAGGCTTGTCTGTCCACCTCTGGAGGCAGTTGGGGGTCGCTTGTCATTGTACCCAAATGCCTGGCTAAAATTAAGAAACAAGTGGGTACAAGCGATCATATCCAGAGGGTTACTACATACCCTTTTCCTCTCTCCCTTTAGAAAAGAAATCAATCCCAGATGTTCCACCCAGTCAAAGGGACCATGCAACCCTAGAAGTACAAAGGTTGCTAGAAAAAAGTCATCCAAGACGTCCCCGCAGACCAAATTGGATCCAGAACTTGCTCAAGGTTCTTTTTAGTTCCAAAAAAGACGGGACTGGTGGCCCATTCTGGATCTCAGCAGATTAAATAAATCTGTCAAGAAGTCAAAGTTTCGGCTGGTGACACTGCAGTCGATACCTTTCTGGAGGAGGACAATTGGATGTGCTCGATAGATCTCCACATAAAGATGGGCAAGCGATCCAGGAGTCATTTACACTTTCAGCTGGGAGCCAGTCACTTCCAGTTTCAAGCTCTGTCCTTTGGTCTCACTACAGCCCCCAGAGTGTTCACCAAATGCATGGCAGTAGTCACGGTTCACTTGAGGCATCTAGGATTCTGGGTGTTTCTGTACTTAGATGAATGGCTCAAAACCACCACCTCTGAGCATCTACTAACAGCAGAGAGAGACACCACTATTCATCTTTGCTCTCAGCTAGGGATTACGATAAACTTTAAAAAAAATCTGCCTTGTTGCCATCACAGCATATTGTCTTCATAGGGGCAGACTTAAATACAAGGCAAATGTTAGCCAAACTTCCTTCCAAGAGGATTCAAACCTTACGTCAGCAAGTTACAAACCTCCTAACGAAGAAAAAGTGCAAACGAAGGTTGTTTTGAAAGTTTTAGGTACCACGGCGGCAGCAATAACCTTGGTACCTGTGGCTCGTCTACATATACTTTTCACCCAATGGTCCATGCAGGAGCTGCCCATGTCTCACAAGATTATCACAACGGATTCCTGCAAGAGAGATCTGCGCTGGTGGCTTCACTCTGCTCAGGTGGAATTAGGCAGACCGTTCATTTTTACACAACCAACAGCTACAGTGACCATGAGCCCTCCCCAGATGAGGTGGTGGTGGGGGGGGGGGGGTATTATCTGGGGAAGATGGTCCAAGGCGTTTGGCAGGAGTACGAGAACCACTTGCATATCAGTGTCCTAGAGATGAGAGCCGTGCTTTTGGCCTTGCAGGCATTCCAAACTCCCTTCCATTAGGAACAATTGCAGTCCAGACAAACAACATGTCAAGTGGTGTGGTATATAAACAAACAAGAAGGAACCAAGTCTTATTCTCTGTCGAGAGGCCCAAAAAGTGTGGCAGTGGGCAGTTTCTTCCCACTGTGTTCTGATAGCAATGCACATCCCGGAGAAATCCAAAGTGATAACAGACAAACTCAGAGCTATTCTATTGCCTCATGAGTGATCTCTAAAACAAGAAGTTGCAGAGCAGATATTCCACAAGTGGGGCCAGCCTTGCTGCGACCTTTCTGCCACGTCCATGAATGCCAAATACAGGAACTACTTTGCTCTGATCCCCCCACCGGAGGAGTCACCGAGGGATGCACCTGTGCACGGTTGGCCCCCGGGCCTTCTCTGTGCCTTTCCTCCTTTTCCCTGGATTCC
Organism: Protopterus annectens; assembly: GCF_019279795.1. Classification (NCBI taxonomy): domain Eukaryota; kingdom Metazoa; phylum Chordata; order Ceratodontiformes; family Protopteridae; genus Protopterus; species Protopterus annectens. The sequence goes on from NC_056748.1 coordinate 461,372,549, forward strand.
CAAAGTCCTTAAGAAAACCAGCACATTGAGCAGTTTGATACTCGTACTATACTAGCCTCGTCAGCATTGGTTCCCTTTTCTATGGCCCCAACTTCAGGACGAGCCGTGGATTCTGGATCCAGTTCCAGACCTCCTGAATCATCCATCAGGGATGTTCCATCCATCTATTCAAACCCTCAATCTGACAGCTTGGCTGCTCCACTTCCACTCCTAGCCAGGCTTCCAGATATTTCGCCTGCAGTGAAACATATTTTGATTTCATCCCATAAGACTTCAACCAAAAAACTATATGCTAGTAAATAGGTTCATAGGTTCATACTAGGCTATCTGCCCTAGGGCATTTATAAGCCTAGCCAGAGTGTGTTTGGCTTTCGCCACCCATTTTAAATGAATTTTGCTATGCCCTTTTTCGAGGTTAGTATACTGTGCCTCTGTCTAACAGTGACACAGAAGTGATATCCGGGGTAAACCTACTATCTCCCATCCACTCATCAAGACTCCTCTTGAAGAGAGTCAGTGAGGGACTCTGCCTAACCTGGACTGGGATTTTATTCCAGAGTGAAGGGAGCCACTGGGTTATGAATCTGTCCCTCCAGCATGTCCTATTTATTTCACTGCTGAGGTTCAAGTCTCTCAAGTGCGTAGCTCGATGGGATTTGGATTTTCTGAGGTGCAGCATGTCCATTAATTCTGGGTTGGACATGGCTTTATACGTCAGGTACAGATCGCCTCTGAGCAGGCGGTATGCCACTGAGTAGAGCTGGAGTTTCTTTAACCGGGCAGCATATGGCATCTGTTTGAGCCCCTTGATCCTCTTGGTGAGGTACTTTTGGGGTCTTTCCAGTTGCTGCAGGTGTCTGGTAAAGTACATCCCAAAAGGGGGCATTGTACTCAATTATGGGCCTGATGAGGGATGAGTAAAGAGGCACGATGACCTCCACTGATCTAGATGTGAATCCCTTCATGATTAGGTGGGCTATATAAAATGTTTTTCTAACCACTTTGGCCACGTGGTTGTCAAATGAGAGATTGCTATCAACTTGGGTCCCCAGGACCCTAATTACTTCTTCCGTACTTAATGGATTACCCCCTATGTGGTAATTTGGGGGCACTTTGTTTTTGCCAAAGGGGATGACTGTACACCTTTTGGCGTTTAGCTTGAGGCCATGGCCCTGGCACCAGTTGTCTGTTTCTATGATGCCCTTTTGTAGGATGCTTGTGTCGGCTGGAGAGTCGATTATGGCACCCAGTTTGCAGTCATCTGCGAACTTGGTCAGCCACAGTCCTTCCATGTTAGCCTGTACCTCTGAGAAATCTATACCGAACAAGAGAGGTCCCAGGACTGGGCCTTGTGGGACGCCACTTTTAACTGGTTTGGAGTCTGACATGGCTCCAGCAATTCTAACCATGTTGTTTCTGTCCTTGAGCCAGTTTGCAACCCATCTAGTGACGTAGGGGTTTATATTTAAGCTGGTGAGCTTATCTATAATGCCATAGTGGGGTATTGTATTGAAGGCTTTTGCAAGGTCCAAGTAGGCTGTGTGGGCCACCTTCCCCTCGTCAATGGCCTTGGTGACTGTTTCAAAGAAATCGACCATATTTAAGAGGCAGGATCTGCCCTTAACAAAGCCGAACTGGGTCGGATCCAGTGTCTGTAGGTCCCCAATATCTTTATTTATGAGGTCCATGATGATCCTTTCCATAGCTTTGCAGACCAAGCTAGTCAAGCTTATGGGGCGATAGTTTCCAGGATCCGTTGAGGCACCACCTTTGTGGAGAGGGACCACTGTTGCTGTACGCCACACTTTGGGTACATATCCTGTAGTAAGGCTGAGATTGAACAGTAGTTTTATGTTTGGGTTTAGTTCTTCTTGGAGTTCATGTAGGATGCAGCCCAGGACACTGTCTGGTCCCATTGATGTGTTTTTTGCTTTGGAGAGGGCGGCTCTTACCTGAGCATCTGAGATGTCAGGGGGCAGCACTCTGCTGGGATAGATATTTGCCCTTTTGGTGGGGAAGGGGGGGGGGGGTTGCACTGAACCTGTCAGCTAGGATGTTGGCAATGTCTGTGGGTTCTGTGTATTTTTTGTCATTTTGGACTAATTCTGAGCATATCTGGGAATTCCCACCCAGGTTCCTAACATAACTAAAGAAAGCCTTGTGATTATCCTTAGTGTCCTGTGCAATTTTTCTCTCAAAGCTGGCCTTAGACGATTTTATGAGTGCCCATAGTTTTTTGCTAATACTGATCAGAGATGCCTTCCCTTTTTGGGATTTTGCTCTGTCATGTAGTAGCTTCCTCCTCCTATTGTATAGTTTGTTTATGGCTGGGGTCCACCAGACAGGACGCCTAACTTTGGAGGATTGGGTCTTGGTTTTATTTGGGATTGCATGATCCATGCATTCCTGAAGGTGTTCATAGAATGCATTTATAAAGGATTCTGCAGTCTGGACCGTATTTTCCACAGGCCCGGGGGCTTTGAAGGATTCCACCTCAGTTTTGAGGAGTGTGAAATTTGCTTTAGAGAAGTTTTTCACTGTGGTTTTCTGGGCAGGGGCTGGGGTCGGGATGTGAATGTCTAGTGAGATTAGTTTATGGTCTGATCTTACCAGTGAGGGATACACTTCTGGTCTGGAGCATAGAGTCCCCATGTTGGTGATGATCAGGTCCTGTATGTTTTCCCCTCTTGTGGGAGTGGCAACAAGTTGTTCCATAGCATTTGAGTTTATAAATTCTAGGAACCTTTGGGCTAGGATGTTGGAGCTAGAGTAATGCTCCCAGTCTATGTTAGGGTAGTTGAAGTCGCCCAATATAATGGTGTTTGGTGAGACCTTCATATTTTCCAGTGTTCTCAGGAAGGCCAAGTGGGGTTCCTGGGTTTGGGAGGGTGGTCTGTAGCAGGCTATAAACTGGAAGGCAGTTTTATCCACTGTTAGTTGCACATGGATAGTCTCTGATGCTTCGTGCTGTGTCACCAACCTGGAGGTGTGGGTATCTTTGACGAGTATTGATGCTCCCCCTCCTTTTGTGGTTCAGTCCAAGTTTTGGGGCCGAAAAACATGGTATGAGGTATAACCTGGTAGTGCTGGGGTGCTCTCGGGAGCCTTGAACCAGGTTTCTGTTACTGCATAGATATCTATGTTCTCCATGCTAAGGAGAGTTTCGAGTGCGTGCATCTTGAGGTTTAGACTTCTGGCGTTGAGTAGCATTACTCTTAGTTTCTTATCCCTTGTGATACCTATGGAGGTGGGTTTGTCTTTTGAGCCTTGCCTAAAAAAGGCACTATGGGGGTGGCAAGAGCCCTTTGCCAATATCCGAAAGCCCAGGGGTGACAGGTGGAAGCCGTCCCTAGCGAAGCATCGTGGCTTGTCGAGCATGTCATCCCAGGCAGACAGGCATTGAATCCCCTTTGAATGACACCAATACTTAAGCCAATTGTTGAAATTGATCATCTTGTCTTCATATTGTGGCATCATTCTTGGTGAGGGTAAGATGCTACTCAAGGTCAGCGTCATACCGGCCTGGGCTACATGCTCAGAGAGCTCCTCTGTCTCTTTTCATGTAGTCCAGGGAGATACGTCTCAGGTCATTCACACCAGCATTGGCAATGACTGAGTCATATTTGTATTTGCCTTGGAGTGACCTGAGTGCTTGCGTTATGTGGCAGATCCTAGCGCCCGACAGGCAGCTCACCGTGACCTTCTCCTTGTTCAGCCTGGTGAGCGGGACGTCAGTGTACCTGACGATAGTCACCTATCACAAGTGTATCAGGTGTGTTGTTTAGCCTTAAGGGCTGTGACTGTTCGGCACACTGGCTTTGTGAGCTATGTGTTGCACGTGTTTTGTTTTGGGGTAGCGGTTGCTTGGGTGTCTGCTTTGGAGGTCTGCTGCTTAGACAGATTTTTATTTAGAGGCTCCGAGTATGTTTTTGTGTGTTTGTGTTTGGTTTGCTGTTGTGGTAGGTCTGTGTGAGACTGGAATTGTAGTGAGTGTGGTTTCCTTCTCCTCCTGACTGGTTATGCCCGTACTGGGTTGAGAGAGCTTAGCCTACAGTTTGGCTATATGGTTGCATCTCTCACATGTGTTGGAATTTGTTGGGAGGAGGAGAGGGTTGTCTGTGTACATGAGGCAGTTGTAACATTGCCTCAAGATTCCCAGATTCACCAGCTGGACCATTGAGGAGATTAACAACTGACCTTTGGACATGCTAGAATAGTATTGTGAATTCCTTTATAATTGAAAAAAAGGGCCAATGGGGAACAAAGTACTCAAGGGGAGTTTGTGAGGGTGTAGTGCTTTTAATTTTTTAGTGCTGACTTATATAATTGCTTTAGTGAGCAAGTGCCAGGCTTTAGAGTGGGAATAGGGTGTTTATTATGAGAACTAGATCAATTCTAAGGGAAAAAGTGAAGAGCAGACTTTATGGAGCCGAGAATGGTTTCAACCCAATTAAGCGGCTATGCGCTAAAGCGGGTTTGATACAGGGGGACTTGAAAAGGTTCTCCCGCTGGGTGCTCAATAATCACATTGATCCTTCACTGCTACTGTAACAACCGTATTCGACTTCTAGCAAAACTTTTCGATGAGTCTGTATACTACTATTGTACATACGCTTGGCCTAGAAGCAGTATTACATTTTTAGGGGATGCTCCTAGTACACATTATATTTTAGATTTAATGCTTTTTTGTTTACAGAACAATATATTTGAATTTAATGGTGATTTATTTAAGCAGTTAAAAGGCACGGCAGTGGGGGCAAATTGTGCCCCCATGTACACAGATTTGTTTGTGTTATTTTGAAAAGATTTATATATATCAGAAATATTATTTTTAAGACCATATACTAAAATATTTTAGATATATAGACTTTCATTTTTGTGTGTAAAGGGGGACAAGAAAGAGGAGTTAAAGTTTACTTGAAAACAGGTTCAAAATGAGTTTTGATGGGCTACAGGTGGGCTCACAGGTGGTTTATTTAGACATGATATTGGAGGGAAATAGAAATAGTTCCATTAAAACAAGAATTCATAGAAAGTTTGAGAATTTAGACTATATTCTCCATGGTAGTAGCTGCCCTCCCCATATAATTAAATCTGTTCTTAAAGGGGAATTTCTAAGACTACGAAGACTGTTTAGCAATAGAAATGAATGTGTAGAAGAGATGGGTAGGACAGCTAGGATGTTTATAGGCAGAGGTTATAGCTCAACTTTAGTAAATGAAACCAAAAATTTTGGGGAACAACAAAGAAAAATAATTTAGACATTTTAAATCAGTGAAAGTGTGAGTTAGACAAAGGAATGAGGAATAAGAAGAGATTGATCAAAGTAATTTTTTGATTTTGTTACAAAATTTACTTTGTTTACCAAGCAATTGATAGAATTGGTGAGATGTTATTGGGAAATGTTAGGGAGTGATGATAAATTAAGTTTTTTGAGAGGTAAACAGCTTAAAATCTCATATAAGAGGGGGAGAAATTTAGGAGACTTCTTGGCGCATGGCAGATTTGTTATGCCAGTAACACTCAGGGACGTAGATGTAAGAACTGTAGGAACTCTTCCTTGTGGTAGGTGCACAGTATGTGAATATGTGGCAGAGACCTTTTTATCTATAAATGGTAAAAGGTTTCATGTACAAAATAACTTCAGTTGCAATAGTGTGGGAGTTATTTATCGTATAAAGTGCCCCTGTGAGAAATTTTATATTGGAGAAACTAAAAGAAGTTTGGCAACTAGTATAAAAGAGCATATAAGAGACATAAGAAAGAAAAATGACGCATGTCCAGTTGCTTCACATTTTCATTGTGTACATAAATGTAATTTTACTGGTCTTAAGGTCAAAGTTTTAGAACAAATATATTCTCATGGGGAAGGTTGCAGTAATATAAATAATGAGTTGAGAAAAAAGGAATATGCTTTTATATTAAAATTTGATACATTGGTGCCTAAGGGCATGAATAGAGAAGGCAAATTGAGATACTTCTTGTGAACTATCTCTTTAAAGTGAAAATTGTTTTTAATTCGTGTCAATTGTATGTATTTTGATTGTTCAATGATGTATAAAAGTGAAGTGGGGAGGAGAATTGAGTATACTCCATTAAAGGCTTATAGCCGAGGCGCTAGAGAAAAGAAAGAAGTGTTGGTGTTTGTCTTTGTGGAATTAAACTATTTGGCACTTTTCGAATATTGGCCTTTTCTTTTGTGGTTTTCATCTGTTATTGTTCATGTGTTCTGCATGCATTTTCGAGGATCAAGTTGTAAAAAGTATTGTTGACGGCTTCAAAATTAAACCTTATCTGTCATATTACCGTGCTCCCTAACAGAGATATTCTGCCCTGCCCCCCCCCCCCAAAAAAAAAAAGAAAGAGAAAAAAAATCATAATTTTTATAACCTATGTAAGGAAAAGTGTTAAGAAATCAGCAGCTGTGCTGCATCCTCTTAATGTTTGTTGGACAAAATATTTATTTATTTATTTTATTTATTTCAGTTTGATAACCGGGGAAGTCCACTGGACCAGAAGAAGCCTTTTTCAGTGGAGGCCCGGGGAGAAAAGCTCCATAACTAAGCAAATTACAATGTAAAACAGTACAGTATAAAACAAGCAAATTATAATATAGAAATTGCAGTATAGACTATAAAAGATAGCTCATACATATTAAACTGAGATTGAAGGTTGTGTGTCAGGGCTGGCAACTCAGCACGTAAAAATCTACTGCCAATCATTAGCGGACCGGAGTTCCGCTGTGGCAACCCCTAACTGGGAAAAGCCGAAAGACACAACAATCAGACAAAGGTGAAGTTAATTAGAGGCAAAGTACAAATGGTAGTATTTACATCAAATGTAGCAGAAATGGGTAAAATATTCATTAGACAATGGAACATTCTGAAGGTGGGAAAAGTTTTAGTAGAAGTGTGTAGTTGGGGATGATATGTGTCAAAGGCTGGAGTTCAGAAAGAGAGAACTATAGTACAATAAGTGGGGTAGAGAACAGTCACGTAGTAGAACTCTGGAAGTTGTAAGGAATAGTATGGAGAGTTGGGGAAGAGGTTGGGGTTCAAGTAGGGAAGGAGCAGGGACACATCCATTTAGAGGACAGGTAGGAGTGTAAGAAGGATTTAAAGTTAGGGAGATGTGAGACAGTTCAAAGATGGGATGGAAGTGAGTTCCAAAGTTTGGATAGGGAGTATGAAAGCAGGAACTGGTTGGGAGGTCATAATGGTTTATGTACTTGAAGGAGGTTTTAGCTTTTTGATCTTAGTAGGCGATTTGGGATATAAGGGGTTAAGGAGGTGGAGAGGGAAGGGCAGCTAGAAGGCTTAAAAATGAGTTTGTGGGCGGTAGTTAGCTTTATGAAGTTTAGGTAGGTAGGCAGTTCTAGCCAGTTCAGGGGTTGAAGAGAGGCAATGATGAGATGAGGTTTTGGAGCGTGTGGTGAATTTGCTTATTTTATTATAGCAGGCTTCTAATTTGGACTGTAATCCAAGCTGAATGTTGTTGTACAGAGGGATACCGTATAGCAGGGAGGGGAGGAGGTAAGAAGAGGCAAGGGCTTTTCTGGTGGTTGGGGTGAGGAAATGGTGATGGTATAGGAGGCCTTTTTTTTATGGCAGAATTAATATGGATGTCAAATTTTTAAGTGTTCATCAATGATGACACCTACTAACTTAGTATATGAAACAATTTCAATAGGGGTATTATCTTGACTTTATAGAGGCTTTGTTGAATGTGGTGGCTTTGGATGGAGCAAAAATCATTAGCTTATTTTTGGTAGCATTTAAGGCAAGGTGATGGCTTTGCATCCAGGTTTCTGTTTTGGTAAAAGCTGATTGGGTTTTTTAACTGTAAGTCTGAAGGGGAGTCAGCAGTGCAGATGATTGTGGAATCATCTGCATACTGAATTAGAGAGGTATCAGGGATAGAATGGTGATAGTTGTTGATAAATATGTTAGAGTAGGGGGCCGAGAACAGATCCTTGGGGGATGCCTGTGGGGGTAGGAAGGAAGGTGGGAGTAGAAGATTTCCATTTGACAGCTTGGTATCTATTGGAGAGGTAGCTAGAGAACAAGGCTACACCGGAGGGGGATAGGATGAGAGAGGATAATTGAGATAGGAGGATAGGGTGGGATATGGTGTCAAAAGCTTTTGATAGATCCAGGAATAGGGTAGATACTAACTTGCCAGAGTCACAGGCCTGGTTAATGCATTCTAGGAAAGATAGAAGGGCAGTGATTGTGCTATGGCTGAGTCGGAAGCCATGTTGAGTTGGGGTAAGGAGGTTATTGTGTGTCAGATGTGTCATTATTTGCAAGTGGATGCATTTTTCCAGGATTTTTGATAATGGGGAGAGGATAGCAATTCGGCCTGAAATTAGTGGTGTCATTGTTCTTGCCACCTTTGTGGAGAGGAATGATGAATGTGTTTCCATATAGAAGGGACATGGGACTCTTGGATGCATCTATTGATAAGTATGGAAACTGCCAGGGCTATGCTGTTAGCTGCTAGTTTGAGGTATAGAGGTGGTAGATTATCAGGGGAAGTACTACAGGGTTTTAGCTGGAGTAATAGTTTTTTTATGGTGCTTGTAGGGATGGGGTGGAGGTTTAAGGTGGGAAGGTCAGTATTGGTGGAAAGGAGGGGTGCTTGTGGAGCAAAGGAGGTGGTAAGTTTAGCTATACAGTTTACAAAGAAGCTGTTGAAAGAGGAAGCAGTGTCAGGGTCAGAGAGGTTAGGGCAAGGGTTAGCTTTGTCTCCAGGATTAAGGAGAGAGGAGACTGTATTCCAGAACTTTTTTGGGTTGCTGGGGTGCTCAGATTGAAGCTTGGTAAAGTATGATTTCCGATCTTTGGTTATTCGTTTTTTTATGGTATTCCGGAGTTCTTTAAATTCTATTAGAATATTAGGTAGTTTACATTTATAGCATTGTTTCCATTTTTTGTCTCGTTGGAACATGGTTTGTTTGGTCTCTTTTGATAACCGGGGACAGATATGTGACTTGACCTTTTTGGTTCTGAGTGCAGTGAGGCTATTTAGTAAGTTTAGGAAGGTTTCGTTAAAATGGGTGATAGCATTGGCAAGGGGTAGGGTTCTTAGGACAGACCAGTCTGTTCGGTCTAGACAGTTGGTGAAATAGAGTGGGTTGAAATTAGAGAGGTTTTGAGTTTGAATGCAGTGGTGCTGTTTGTGTATGAGATGGGTGGCGGATGGCGAAGGCGGGCATGTGGTCACTAATAGGGTCTGGAAGGATGCATGAAGAGGAGATGTTATTAGGGTGAGTTACTAAAATCCAGTCGAGGATGGTACCTGAGTCTCCATTTTTGTTAGGCCTAGTGGGAGATTGGACAATTTGGTAGAAATTAAAGAGGTTGATTGCTTGGGAAGGGGGTTGAGAAATTATATTTGCCCAGTTGATATTTATGTCACCAAGAATAAAAGTTTCATTTTTAATATTAGAAGAGAACCAAGAAAGAATATCTTCTAGTATTGGAATATTGTTTTTGCTGGGGGGGGGGGGTGTATATGGCTGCTATGCATATGGATTGATGGTTATTGATCTTTAGGTGGACTATTGTTATTTCTGATGTGGAGAAATTTGGAGTGGGGTAAGTAAAATGAGTGACCGTGTAAGAGGAGAAGTAGATAATGGCTACACCACCTCCTTTTTTGTTGGGCCTATCATTGTGTATAATTTGATAGCCAGGGAGCAGTTCTTATGAGTCTTTTATGTTAGGCTTAAGCCAGGTTTCAGAGGTGGCTATGATATCAGCGTGATTATGTAAGAGCCAAGACATCCAGACACACACATCCTCCAGAGAGGTCTCATAGAAATGGATAACTGGTGCCAGAGCCATGGCCTTAAGCTAAATGCCAAAAAATGTATAGTCATACCCTTTGGGAAAAACAAGGTAACCCCTAATTACCACATAGGTGGTAATCCATTAAACACAGAAGAAGTTATCAGGGACCTGAAGACCCAAGTCGACAGTAACCTCTCTTTTGACACTCACATTGCCAAAGTGGTTAGGAAGACCTTCTACATTGCCCACCTGATCATGAAGGGATTCACATCCAGATCAGGAGAGGTCATTGTACCCCTGTACTCTTCACTTATCAGACCAATGATTGAGTACAACGCCCCATTCGGAATGTACCTTACCCGACACCTGCAGCAGTTGGAAAGACCCCAAAAGTTCCTCACCAAAAGGATAAAGGGGCTCAAACATATGTCATACGATGCCCGACTGAAGAAACTCCAGCTCTATTCAGTCGCATACCGTCTGCTCAGAGGTGATCTGTGCCTGACATACAAGGCCATGTCCAACCCAGAATTAATGGACATGCTCCACCTCAAAAATCCAAATCCACCAGAGCCACGAGAGCAAGAGACTTAAACCTCAACACGGATATAAATAGGACATGCTGGAGGGACAGATTCATCACCCAGAGACTCCCTACACTATGGAACAGAATCCAAGTCCATGTGAGGCAGAGCCCCTCACTGACTCTGTTCAAGAGAAATCTTGACGAGTGGATGGGAGATCGTAGGTTTACCCCGGGAATCATCTCTGTGTCACTGCTGGACAGAGGCACAGCAAACTAATGGGTATAGTATTCTCATCCTAACGGGTGGTGAAAGCCACACACACTCTGGCTAGGCTTATAAATGCCCTAGGGCAGATAGCCTAGTATGAACCTATGAACCTAAGCATGGAGACTGGGGATTTTGTTACATACACTTTGCGCATTTAATGTGGTGAAGTGGATGGAATGAGGAGTGAGGATGTGTAGGTATATGGTTAGGAGTGGAGTTGTTGGGGCCGGGGTTGGGATGAATATCACCAGACAGAGAGGAAGAGTAGGCCTAGTAGATGATGTATATGTGTAGTGATAGAATGAGGTGTAGGGTATGGGTGGAAGATGTATTTGTTATTTTGTGAGTGGTGGTGATAAATAGGTGCGGCAAGGGTTGGGAGGATTTTTTTGTTTAAAGAATAAGGAGATGAAGATGGGATAGAGTTCAGGAGGTATTGAAGGGAAAGAGGGTAGGGAGAGTTGTTGGGTTATGGATGTACAGTGTAAGGGTGGGTTATAGGCGGGATGTGGGAGTTGTGTTGGGTATGAGAGGGTGAATAGGAAGGTTAGTAATCCTATGTATGGAAGGTGTTGGGAGAGGAGTGTCATGATGTATAAGTATGTGTGAGGGGGTGTGGTGTGATTAGGGTGAGATATTTTTATTTTATACTGCAAGTTTCAAACAATACTGTGCCCATCATATTTTGATTCTCCCTTATAGAGATATTGAAAACCCGGTGAAATGTAGTAAATATGATCAGACAATGTGCAACCAATTATGTCTATTTGTTCTCCGTACAGTTCATGACATGAAATCAGGTTGTAACTGTTGATGACACCTTAGAATAGAAACCTTACCCGTCACCTCGACATGTTCTTTTTCAGAGCTATTCAGAAAAATGTGAAAAGTTCATAATTTTCATAAACTACTTATTAAAAAAAGTGTTGGGTCTTTTTAGCTGTGATACGGTGCGTTTGTACTACTGCGAGTTTCCATAAAATTCTTACTCCTCTTGTTTCCTTGCTCCTTTTACAGAGATATTAGCAAATACGAAAACAAACATTTACAAAGCATCCACACAGTAATGTGAAAACAGAACAACATTCAAATATTGATATATTGCAATTGACTGATGTACAAGCATCAGTACAACTGAAAAGTGACTGCTGTGGGCATGTATAGGGAGTCGAAGTGCCACCTGAAATCACACTAAATGTGTGTGTCTATGTGTGTGTGTGTGTGTGTGTGTGTGTGTGTGTGTGTGTGTGTGTGTGTGTGTGTGTGTGTGTGTGTAAAATCACATCATGTATACCCAGTAGCATAACTAGGGCAAAGTGAGAGGGGCAACTGCCCCAGGTGCAAAGTGTTGGGGATGGGGCCTCAATCAACTGATCCCGATCTCTAATGCAACATTGGCTTTTAAATAATGGTATGGCAGTTGAGGTCAAACCTGAGCACTGTAGCGCTCCATATGTGATCTAAACTGTACCAATTGCTAAAGAAAAAAAAAACTTTTTTAAAATTAGCTAAAACATAAGCATTGACCTGCTGAGGAGGGATGCTGGGTATATTGGGAAAAGGATGTTAAGGATGAAGCTGCCAGGTAAGAGGAAAAGAGGAAGGCCTAAGATAAGGTTTATGGATGTGGTAAGAGAGGACATGCAGGTGGTTGGTGTGACAGAGCAAGATGCAGAGGGCAGGAAAAAATGGAAACAGATGATCCGCTGTGGCGACCCATAACGGGAACAACCGAAGGAAAAAGAAAAGATGAGCGTTTTAGTGCTCCATGCAGGCAGAATATAAACTGTAGCAACTGTGTACTACATTTGTAGCGAGCAGTTTGCTACAGTTTATAAGAAGTTTGTTTGTTTATTTGTTTATTTATTTATTTATTTATTTTTAAATAAAGTGGAGGAGGGATTGGGGCAAGGCACTGAAATGGGGTGTGAATGGCTGGACAGGGAGGGGGGAGTGTGTTGTGCATCTGGCCACCTGGTTTGTGTGTAGTAGAAGGAACAGCCATTTTTCTTTATGCTTTTCAGTGGAATAGTCTGGGAGGGGGGTTTACTAGTTGACCCAGCTATGCATCTTTGTATACCCACACACAGCTATGGAGCACTCCTTTGAGTGTGCGCATGTGTAAATCCAAGAATGTTGCCACAGTATGAACAAAAAGATGATATATTTGTCAGCATGGGAGGATGTGATTAACTAACCACACTGCTTTGCAAAGGATGGTCTGCATCCATCTCTCCAAGGATTCAGAACATTGTCTAAAACTTTATCCAACCTCTTTTTTAGGCAATGCCAAATTAAAACTCAAAGAAATAGAGATGTTACTGCTCAATGCTACGAGTCCAAACAAGAAACTGTACACCATAGAAGTTCTTCTTACTCTGGGAATATAGACCACATCTGTCTCATTACTGACATGGTTTAAATTCACAGAAAGTTCTCTTGTCAGTGCAAGGCTTCAGAGCCTTCCATATATGTATTCTATCAACTTCACAAGTAGGGACAAAAGTTTGAAGAGTCTCAGTCTATATTAGGAAAAAGTATAACCGTGGGTTGGTTAAACAGGACAGTGCCTTTGAGTTTATCCATGTGCAGCTCACCATGGACAACATCCCATCCCACACCATATCCTAACAAATTATAGATCACCCCCTGTGTCCCAGGAATCCCATAGATTATATCTAGACCTACTAGCGACACTCACCATTAAACTAAATACCCTCTTCGTGGGAGGTTTTAACTATGCCTAAATAGACTGGGAAACTTACACTGTGTCAAACTCGCACTGCGTCAAACTCACAGGTACAATGATTTTTGGACTTTATTAACACAAATACCCTTGACCAGATAGTGCTCTCCCCCACCAGAGATTCAAATATACTGGGCCTGGTACTCATTATTGCAGAGCGCTGCACCACACCCTGTGTCATGTCTTCACTAGTGATGTCAGACCACAAAGATGTGTTCTTTGAAATAAAAATCAAATCAGTAACCCTAGCAGACCTTGTAACTGTTAGGAACTATTCCAAAGTAAACTACATCATGTTAAGTGATAGTCTGTCAAAATTAAATGCCCTTCCTAACCCTCAGTTCACAGCAACATATACAGAGTTGTTCACAGAGAACCTATACAACCATGCTGTAGCTACTAAAAGTAAGCCCAAAACAAACTCTGAAAACAAACCACACTGGTGGAATCCTAACCTTAATAGGGTATGTAACAGAAAGAAAGTAATGGCTAAATCAGGAACCAAGAACTCCTTTAGTAAGAGCTTTCTAATTAAACTAAACAGGAAACTAAGCGGACTGATTTAGTCCACACAAGACCAGTTACAAGGTCAAGATAGCCTCGTACTCAAAAGGCAACAGAGCCTTCTACAGCTGTGTCCATAACCTCAAAGGCAGATCACAGCAGTGTGCTGAACAGATGGTCAGTGGTGCCACCTTCACTGATCAGAGCAACAGTTGGTTGACAAATTCAGCTCAGACTTCACCCCCTTTATAAGTGCCTTTTGGGAAAACCTCTACCCAGGGTAATTCATCCATCAATAAGACACCCCTAAGAGTTAACCCAGTATTCAGGGATCTAAAAACATATGCAGACAGTAATCTGGCCTTTGACCAACATGTGTCCAAAGTAGTGAGAAAATCATTCTATGTCACTCAACTAATAAGTAAGAACATGACATTCAGGTCCAAAGAAAACATAGTGCCTAGGGTTGCCACCATTCCATTTTTTTTCCGGGCTGTCCAGAAATCAAATTGATTTTCCGGTAGTCCGGAAAACACTGTACAAACTCCGGTATTCTGTTCCAAAAAAGGAAACTGACTATCGGAATTTGTAAATTGGCTGATTTACTATTCTTTTTTACAGAAAAGCGTAGTAAATCAGCCAAAAGCAGGCATTAGGATTGGAAAAAGAGGGTGTTCCCTGCCCAATAATGTCACAATGATGTCACAAAACGGGCAGGGTGTCGGAGGGAGAAAGTGCGGGGGTGGGCTTGGATACTGGTGATGCTAGGGGTGGTGTGACCTTACTCCTTTTAGCCACAGCGAAAGGTGGCAACCCTAATAGTGCCGCTTTATTTGGTCCTTATCATACCCATCATTGAGTGTAATGCCCCCTTTGGCATGTACCTGATCAGACATGTGTGACATTTGGAACGCCCACAAAGGTTCCTTACCAGGAGAATCCAGGGTATAAACACATTGCCATATACAGATTACCTTAAAGGAGAACCACACCCAGATGCTGAAAAAACATATGTTTTTCAGCAAATCTTGAACTTTTCTGCATTGCTAATGCCTCTGTATGAAAGTACACAGTTACCTATTTTCTATTTTGTTACATCCCAAAATGATCGAAGGAGGCTGCCATGGCTAGCATTGTTTTGTTTTACAGTCAATGCATTCGCCTTCCTGATGTCATGTTAGATGGAAAGAAAGAAATCCTTATAATGAGGGGATCATTTACTGTAGTTTTCTGTCTCATCATTTGGCAGCATTGCTGTGACTGCTTACTTCTCACTGTCAGCATCAATCTACATTTTGAATTTATTTAATTTATTTATTTAACGTTTGTTAACCGGGAAAGTCCGACTTGGAACTAGCCAGTTTTCAGCGAGGCCCGGGAAGAAATGCTCCAGACATGTCTGTGTAATGTGGGAGGAAACCGGAGCACCCGGAGGAAACCCACACAAATGCAGGGAGGACATGCAGACTCTGTACAGAAAGCACCCAGCCAAGAATCGAACCAGAGAACCTCTTTCTGTGAGGTGACAATGCTACCGTTGCACCACTGCACAGTCCATTACTTTGCTTCCTTTGATTTTCATTAGTGGCCATCTCTGTTGCAGCATTTTAAGGAATGTTTGAATGACAGGCTTGAAATTGTAGCCGAGTTAATTGTTCTTTTCAAAATAACTGTAGTTTGGTGTTCAAGTGTAAGAAATCTGACTTCTGTGATTAATGGGTGTTACTTGGGCTGAAATGGTTTGTGTTTCATGCAGTTTTAAGTATTATAGCTAGAATTAAAGTCTTTGATGTTGATCTTCTTTCCCCATCTCAAGAAGAAACATGCAATTTTGCAGAAATTACACTGTAGAAAAAATTCCGAATCATATACTGACAGAAAGCAAGAAGTTAGATTAACATATTTGCTTTCTTTGTGGCATTGAGTTTTATTACAGGGAAAGACATTTGCATCTGAAGACTAAGCTTGAAAGCCCTGTCTGATGGAGAACATCGATATCTGTGCAGTAACAGACCTGGTTCAAGGCTCTAGAGAGCACTCCTGCAATACCAGGCTATAACTCTTACCACACTTTTCGGCCACCAAACCAGGACCGAAACACTAAAGGTGGAGAAGTGTCAGTAGTCACCAAGGATATTCACACCACCAGGCTAGTTACCCAACACAATGCGTCTGAAATTCTCCAGGTGCAACTAACACTAGGTAAGACTACAATCCAAATTGCAGCTTGCTACAGATCCCCCACCATACCCCAAGATTCTCACTACACCTTTCTAAACATACTGGAAAATATTAAGATAGAACCAAACACCCTAACACTGGGTGATTTTAACTACCCTGCCATTAACTGGGAAAACTACTCCTGTACCAACACCTTTGCCCAACGGTTCTTGGAATTCATAAATTCCAACGCCCTGGACCAAGTAATCCGTAGTCCCACCAGGGGCTCCAATATCCTAGACCTGGCCATTATCAACATGGGAAATCGATGCTCCACACCTATGGTCACCCCCTCGTTAGTCAGGTCTGACCATAAGCTAATCATCCTTAACATCCACATCCCACCCCCCAGTAAGGAAATCTCCATAAAAAACTTCTCCAAATCCAAATTCATACTACTCAAGTCAGAAGTGACAAACTTCATGACACCCATGCAGACGGGAACTGAAATTTCAACTGCTGAATCCTACACTAAGGCACTGTACGAGCACATCCACTCATGAATGAATCGTGCCATCCCAAATAGAACCAAGATGCTCTCATCCAAAAAAAGGAAGCCAATCTGGTGGTCCCCTGCCATAAACAAACTTTACAACAAAAGGAAGAAACTGTTGCAGAAAAGAGGAAAATCCCAGGATGCAAAAAAAACTCACTTACCAGCCTCAGTAAGAAACTGAGATCCCTCATAAAATCCTCCAAAGCTAGTTACGAAAATAAAATTGCCAAAGATTCCAAAGGCAACCACAAGGCATTCTATAACTATGTCAAGAATCTAAATGGCAATGCTCAGATCTGCTCTGAGCTAAAACAGAATGGCATTAAATATACTGATCCCAAGGATATTGCCAATATCCTGGCAAATCTATTCAGTGCCAGTTTCACCCCCCTCTCACCCCCCTAAATGGCCCATCTCAGTACCGAAAGATTCCCAAATTCCGGTAATAATGGCCACACAGGTAAAAAAATGCACTCTTCAAAGCTAAGAATACAGCATCCATGGGACCAGATGACATCCCGGCCTGTGTACTACATGAACTACAATATGAACTGGCACCTCACTTAAGTGTCATGTTTAATCATAGCCTCACCTCAGGTTTCATGCCCACTGAGTGGTGCAGAGCTACAGTTATCCCACTGCACAGGGGGGGGATCCACCTTGGATCTTGGAAACTACCGTCCCATCAGTCTGACGAGCCTTATCTGCAAAGCCATGGAGCGTATTATCATGGAACTTATAAACAAAGACATTGGCAACCTTCAAACACTGGACCCCACCCAGTTTGGGTTCGTGAAGGGCCGATCTTGTCTCCTGTACCTGATTGACTTCTTTGAATCAGTCTCCAGAGCCATGGACAAGGGTAAGGTGGTCCACACAGCCTATCTAGACCTTGCCAAGGCCTTTGACACCATCCCCCACTCTGAAGTCATAGATAAACTTACTAAGCTGGGCATTAATCCCTACTTCACCCAATGGGTTGCTAACTGGCTTACTGATAGAACCTCCACTGTAAAAGTAGCTGACTCCAAATCCAGCTGCAGAAAAGTGGAGTACCTCAGGGTTCAATCCTGGGACCGCTCTTATTTGGCATCTACTTCTCTGAAGTACAGGCCAACACTAAAGGACTCTGGCTAACAAAGTTTGCAGATGACTGCAAACTGGGAGCCATTACTGAATCCCCAAATGATGTGGATACTCTACAAAAGGGCCTTACAGAAACAGATGCTTGGTGCCAGAGCCATGGGCTCAAGCTCAATGCCAAGAAATGTATAGTTATCCCCTTTGGGAAAAAACATGTACCTGTGAATTACCATATAGGTGGCAGTACACTAAACACTGAAAGTGTGATAAGAGACTTAGGAACACAGGTGGACAGTGGTCTCACCTTCGATAACCACATCGCCACAACAGTCAGGAAATCCTTCTATGTGGCACACCTCATCACTAAGGGCTTTTCATCCAGAAAAAAGCAGGTCATTGTCCCACTGTACTCATCCCTCATTAGACCCATTATAGAATACAACGCCCCATTTGGTATGTACCTCTCAAGACATCTGCAATAACTGGAAAGGCCACAGAAATACCTCACTAAAAGAATCACAGGCCTAAAGCAGATGCCCTACTCTGACCGCCTTAAAAAACTCCAGCTATACTCTGTTGCATATCGTCTACTCAAAGACGATCTCTGCTTAACATACAAGGCCATGTCAAACCCAGAGCTGTTGGACATGCTACACTTAAAGAAATCCCAATCCTTCAGAACCACACGCTCCAGGGATCTAAACCTTGTCATCACAATAAACAAAACATGCTGGAGGGATAGGTTTCTGACCCAGAGACTCCCCAGACTCTGGAATAGATTGCTCATACATGTCGCAGAGTGCCTCTTTGGCCCTCTTCAGAAGGAACCTTTACGATCGAATGGGAGAAAGGAAGTTCACCCCGGGGATCACGTCAGTCGCCCTGCTAGACAGGGGTCCAGGGAAGTAAACAGTGTGGGGAGAAATAGCCAGGCAATTGTTATGGCTAGGCTTGTATAGGCCCTAGGGCTGATAGCCTAGTACCAACCTATGAACTTTGTTCAGACTCCAGGCTACACTGTTTATCTGAGGTGTGATGCTGGCAGTCTGTAACTGATGGGGCTCATTTAAATGTCATTGTTGTCTTAACGGCTCTATTGTTGGGATAAGTGACTTAATTAATGTTCTACTCTTAGTAGCTGTTGTGATGTAACAGCTGAGACAGATGCAGGAAAGAAAGACAAATGTAATAAGTTGTTTTTTCTATGTGAGGTGTTTAGTCTTGGATTGCAGGGAAAGAAAAACTTGACTTTTTGTTGTAGTTCTCCTTTAAAGCCCTATCTCTATACCCTGTCTCCTAAAGATTACTGAGAGGCAATCTATGTCTGGCATATAAGGCATCCTTGGATCCAGCTCTCTTGGACATTTTATTTTTCCACAAAACAAACGGCA